>NC_139220.1:44792577-45012577 GCF_055691185.1 Crinia signifera | reverse complement strand
GGCAGTCCCATTGGGGGTTCCCTCCCTCTGGGATGCCTCTACATGGGCTGCAGCCCATAAAACCGGGTCCCGCGCATGCGCAGTAAGAGGGTGATACTGCGCATGCGCCGGACTCGGGACCCAGAATATGCCTTCGGAGGCTGCTTAAAAAGCAGCCCACAGAGGCTGGGGGCCAGCGCATGCACAGTACTAAAGAGGCTACTGCACATGCGCCAGCTGCGCGAAGGGGACCGGGAACATGGCAACGGGGGGGGGGGGGCATCGCGGCAGCCCCCCTCCTCTGGAGAAGTAAGAGACGCTACTGGTTTTTACCTTTCCGAAGTCACGAGTCAGCGCTGCAACCACGGCCAAAAATCACAGGAAAATGATCGCCACACATGTGTTTAATTGCCGGAACATGGGGGAGCCATGTTTCTGGAGACCTGCACATACTCTGGCATAATGATAGTTTTAGGACAATGCCAGAGTTTATAGCGTTAAACAGAGGTGGGACCTATATGGAGTCTACACATGGGCTTCTTCCTCTGTTTATCCACCACTGCCCAGAGTGATGAAAACTGAAACCATGGCCCGGGCCCTACCCCATGAGGCCACAACTCCTTGACTTGCACTATTTGCTCTCTCTCTCTCTCTCTCTCTCTCTCTCTCTCTCTCTTTCTCTCTCATAGTTGCCTACCCTCAGGAGACTCCCTGAAATAGTAGTAATCTTCCTATCTCCCCGAAGAGGCCAGCTGTCTCCCTGATTTCCCCTAGCCTACATTATTATGCAGTTGATATATTTTTTGAGAAAAATGTATACATTAAATGGAATCATCAGTTGCAATTCCCTGCATTAGTTATAAAGCACAGTGATCCCTATGGCTACATGCATATTAAATAAGATTTCTCATGGCCACTTATATTGAACCACGTTTAAAACACAATACATAAGCAAAAATGACACGTATCATTGTTTTTTCTTCAACAAGTACAGTAGCTCTTATTAACTGCCTTGGGGCTCATCTACATTTGGATGTCAGTAATTTTATGACCGTCCCCTCAGATGTAGCAGTCCATGCCCACGCTTCTAGGCACGACCTACCATCTCCCTGACATGCTTTTCGGTATTCCATTCTCATCAACAGAACTTATTTGGTTCTCAGTATCTTGTGCCTGATGAGCTTATTTCAGGCTCAGTTGCTTTTAAATCACAACATCCGCAGCCTATGTAAATGAATACCCTCCTCCACAGGGTCCCAGGAGTTGTTCTAGCAGCTGGTCTTTGTGCAAGTGGAGTATCTAGACGTCTGTCATTTCCATTACATTTTTCTTGGTTTGCTAGGAATATGTTTTTCAGGGATTTCAAGGTTTACTGTTCTGAACATCCACCAAAACTGTAATTGCGAACAATGGCCCTTATTTAGATCTGAACGCAGTACAAATATGTTCTCAAAATGGGCAAAACCATGTTGATCTGCAGGTGGGGCAGATGTAACATGGGTGGGGTGTGTTGAAACTGAAATCTAAATTGCAGTGTAAAAATAATGCAGACAGTATTTACCCTGCCCAGAAACAAAATAACTAACACAAATCTAACTCTCTCTATACAGGTTACATCTGCCCCACCTGCAGTTCATATGGTTTTTCCCATTTTGAGAACAAATTTGTACTGCGATCAAATCTGAATAAGGGCCAATGGGCGGGATGTACTATTACTTGCATTTCTGTAGTGAAGTGTAGTTGTTTTTTTCGTGATGATTTCGCTCTCTTTTTGCGGAGATCTCCGCGTTATGTACAAATTTTTTTTCCTATCTTCATGTCCGTGTTAACTCTGCTATCCGTCGGAATATTTACGCATTTTTTTTTGCGCATACGCAATGACGTTTACTCCTGTCATGCGCAGTTGTTTCTGTGTGCTGCGCGGCGTGGGTTTCTCTCACTCCCAGGTGCCACCTACTCTGCCCATCACCAACGCCCTACCTCCCCTCACCCCTAGCACCTACTGTGCCCATCACCAACGCTTCCTCCCCTCAGAAACCTACTGTGCCCATCACCTCCGCCCTACCACTCCTCACACGTGCCTATCAATTCAGCCCTACCACCGCTCACCCTAACAACATCCCTTGCCCTAATTTAACAATGACGACACCTTAATCTGCTTCAAACCAAACCCCATTTTGCAATTTGGCATTACCTCAAACAAATAATCCATACAAACATCACATTGCCCTCATTACCCTAAGCCACGGCTATCCAGCAAAATGCATTCTAATGAGATGCCCACAAGACAACCAACACCCAGACAACTCTATTAACTCAGACAAATCTAAAAAAGAAAAAAATTACCTTCTTGTTTAATATATTTGTGACACAAAAAACCCCCCATGAGATAAAACAGTGTATAATGCCTGAAATACAAGGCGAATTAATACCACACAAAGCTGAGCGCTGCGAGTGTTAGTACATCACACAGGCGCTTCAGCTACACAGAGATGAATGAGGGGATCTGCTGCGCCGGAAACTCTACGAGAACAGAAGCCGGCAGAGGTTTTTTTTCAACAACACAACGAAACTTGATTAATACATAACACGAAGCCATTGCGGACGCGAAACATGGATGTCTACGGAGCGGTAAGTGTTAGTACATCCCACCCAATGTGTTTGGCATGATTAGGTATACCAACTTAAGCATTGCTTATAACTAGGCTATACGGTACTGTGGGGTGAATTCAGTATGGATCACTATATGGAGAAATTGGACTGCGAGGAAAAAGCTGCCGCTCCAGCAGAAAGAATAAACTCCCTGTGCAAAATTGTGAATGCAATTTCCGTGCATTTGTAGATCCATGAGCAATTCCTGAAACATTAAAGAATATGGGCTGGCATTGGTCAGTGCTGATGTCAGAGACCCACTCTAAAAATGCATAGGCACGCCTACGTTTTTTTAAACACACCCAAATAACGGCATGTTTCCGCCCTCAAAGGTCAGTTTCCTGTCAGTCAAACTGTGACTGCAGTGCAGCAGTGTAGCTAGGTGCCATGGTGCCCAGAGCAAGGGCATATTTCGCCCCCCCCCCCGGGTAATGAATTGGGGGCGTGGCTAACGGAATCTGCTGCGCTATATAAGAACCTGTAATGGAATTTGCTGAACTATATAAGAACCTGTAACGGAATCTGCTGAGCCATATAAGACACTGTAACGGAATCTGCTGCGCTATATAACAACCTGTAACGGAATCTGCTGAGCTATATAAGACACTGTAATGGAATCTGCTGTGCTATATAAGACACTGTAACGGAATCTGCTGCGCTATATAAGACACTGTAACGGAATCTGCTGCGCTATATAAGACACTAATGGAATCTGCTGCGCTATATAAGAACCTGTAACGGAATCTGCTGCGCTATATAAGACACTGTAATGGAATCTGCAGCGCTATATAAGACACTGTAACGGAATCTGCTGCGCTATATAAGACACTGTAACAGAATCTGCTGCGCTATATAAGACACTGTAACGGAATCTGCTGCGCTATATAAGACACTGTGACGGAATCTGCTGCGCTATATAAGACACTGTGACGGTATCTGCTGCGCCATATTAGACACTGTGACGGAATCTGCTGCGCTATATAAGACACTGTTACGGAATATGCTGCGCTATATTAGACACTGTAACGGAATCTGCTGCACTATATAAGACACTGTTACAGAATATGCTGCGCTATATAAGACACTGTAACAGAATCTGCTGCGCTATATAAGACACTGTAACGGAATCTGCTGCGCTATATAAGACACTGTGACTGAATCTGCTGCGCTATATAAGACACTGTGACGGAATCTACTGCGCTATATAAGACACTATAACGGAATCTGCTGCGCTATATAAGACACTGTAACGGAATCTGCTGCGCTATATAAGAACCTGTAACGGAATCTGCTGCGCTATATAAGACACTGTAACGGAATCTGCTGCGCTATATAAGACACTTAACGGAATCTGCTGCGCTATATAAGAACCTGTAACGAAATCTGCTGCACTATATAAGACACTGTAACGTAATCTGCTGCGCTATATAAGACACTTAACGGAATCTGCTGCGCTATATAAGAACCTGTAACGGAATCTGCTGCACTATATAAGAACCTGTAACGGAATCTGCTGCACTATATAAGACACTGTAACGGAATCTGCTGCGCTATATAAGACACTTAACGGAATCTGCTGCGCTATATAAGAACCTGTAATGGCAGTATGTATGCAGCAGTGGCGGTTCTTACCTATGGGCAGTACTTATACAGCCCATGAATGGACAGTGACTTCTTGTTGGAAGTCCAACCATCCAGTCACCCTCCGGGCTGCCTCATCGGCTTCTATAGGCTGCAGCTGAAGCAACTCATAGAACCTGGGATATGCTCATGTGCAGTACCAAGGCCTATATTGAGTGATGTAACTATAGAGTGTGCAGGGGTATGCAGCTGCTATGGAGTCTGGGGGCTTGGTGGGGCCTGAAGGGCATTCCCTGTACCATTTTTTTTTATATTGCCGCCTGCCCATGCCCCCTTCAGCGGCGGTGGTAGGCTCAGAGCAGGAGACCTGGTGCTACTAACGCCGATGAGTATATCCACCACTGCTGGTGAACAGGATGAAGACCAGGCTGCCAGCACTAGTAAAGGAAGGCAGGTGGGGCTGAGCAGGAGATCCGGCGGACAAGACGCAGGGGCAGCAGCTCTGAGGCAGGAGACATGGCGCCAGGGAACCCACCCTGATGGGTCAAATGCCCCCCCATTGTTAACGCCACCCCACGATGAACGCCAACCCGAAGCGTGGCGAGCGCAGCGAGCCCGCGAGGGGTGGCGGTACGCGTCCTCCGACCTTTTCATACCCCCACTATCCACGTTGGCGTGGAGTTGATCTTACACAGTGTGGCGAGCGCAGCGAGCCACCGAGCCCGAAGCGCGGCGAGCGCAGCTCCCCCCGCGTGGGGACGCGCATTACTTCACAGGTATTACGCGTCACAGGTATTACGCGTCACAGGTATTACACAGGTATTATGCAGGTATTACGCATCCCCTTGCGGGTCTCGCTGCGCTCGCCACGCTTCGGGCTCAGTGGCTCGCTGCGCTCGCCACACTATATAAAATCAACTCCACACCGACGTGGATAGTGGGGGTATGAAAAGGTCGGAGGACGCGCACTGCCGCCCCTCGCAGGCTCGCTGCGCTCGCCATGCTTTGGGTTGGCGTTCATCCTAGGGTGGCGTTAACAATGGGGGGGGGGGGGGCATTTGACATACAAATTACCCATCAGGGTGGGTATACAATGAAAAATCGGGTCCATTGGCCATTTAACATTGTTCCCTATGTAAAATCGGGTCCATCGCATCGGTCGCATTGTATGCCATTATAATGGCATACGATGGACCCGATTTTACACAGGAATTTAACATTGAATACAATGCATTCAATGTTAAATTGCGTCAGTCGCATCGCATACCTTAAGTTAAGGCATGCGATGGACGCGATTTCTTAATTGTTAGGGAAAAGGCTAAAAATAGCCCTAAAATCGCGTGAACTAGAATACACATCTTAGTAAATTTCCCCCATTATATTTGATATAATATTTTGTATATGCTGTTATGCTGTGGCAGGGGGAAGGGGGTCTCAAGTGTAAGTTCACCCCAGTTACTGCTTGTGATGGAGTTTTATATATAATATATAATATTTTTTTATATGCTGTTATGTGGCGCTGTCACTCACGCTGTCCCTGCTGTCATTCTCTGAATTTTGGCTCATACTGTGCAGTATAATGTGATTTTTGTCTCATATTATGTGGCATTATGTGAATTTTGGTTCATTCCATGAGGCATAATGTAAATGTTGGCTCATTCCATGTGGCATTATGTAAATTTTGGCTCATATTGTATGATATAATGTGAATTTTGGCTCATTCTGTGTGGCGTTCTGCAAATTTTGGCTCATTCTGTGTGGCATTGTGTGAATTTTTGCTCATATTGTGTGGTAAAATGTGAATTTTATCTCAAAATATATGGCATAATATGCGTTTTGGCTTATTCCGTGTGGCATAATGTAAATTTTGGCTCATATTGTGTGGTATAATGCGAAGTTTGGCTCATATTGTGTGGCATAATGTGTAAGGGGCACATTGCACTATGAGGGAAATATTTTATGCAGAGGGGGAGACGCCAGTAGATCAGTACCGGTAAGTAAGTGTACAAAAAGTAGATCCGGATAACAAAAGTCCAGCCACCCCTGTTCTATTATATCTCTTGTATACACAATACTTTATTATGTAGCATATATTTTATGAGCAATTATAAATTATGTAACAGTTATAAGCATTTCTACAATGTGTCACCTGTAGAAATACTGATGATTTTTAATTGCCCATATTTTGAGGTATGTGTGATGCTGTATTTAGCTGCTACAAAATGTCAATGAGGTACAGTATAGCATCATATATGAATATAAACCTTTTAACCACTAGGTGGCACTTTTGCCTATCAGATGAATTGTTTCTTATAAACTGTGTCAGTTTAGTTAAGACTGTGATGTGTAGGATAGGGGACAAACAGGAAATGACCTCCAGAAACAAGCTGGAAGCAGGAATATTACCTTAACTGGACAAATAGAAAAAAAGATTAATATAAATTCAGAGTCAGAGGGAAATTGATGAAGGTGTGGTTTTAGATGAAAACTTTATTTTTCTAAAACTTAAATTTTGTAGACCACATGATTTATTGTATGTATATTCTCACCATACTATCCCTTTAAATATTCATGAATTACGACAGGTTCAATAGCTGATTAAAAACAAGTGAATTAGAGGCTTAAATTAAGCCAGACACAGAACTTGTGTTCTTCATTAGTGTCCCGGTTTAAAGGGATAAGCCTATGCATGTACAGCTGTCAAATATTTATTTCAAAATTATAGTGGGTGCAGGGGGTGCCACCTCTATGGGGCTCAGAAGGTTAGGGGGCTTGTACCCAGATAATAAAGTTGCTTACCAATTTCCCAACAACTGGGTCTGATGATCCATTGCCCGGCCAGGTCATACCTCCCAAAAGTCCAGATTCCCGTGGGAACGCCCCGTTTTTCATAAACATTCCTGCATCCCACCCGGGGCCGGCAGTGTCCAGTGGCGGGGGGGGGGGGGCTGTTGGGAGTCACCCCTGTCAGCTGCTGAGTAGCGGTGAATAAACTCATGTGCGAATGTGCTCAGCGTCTGTTCCCACAGCCAGAGGGTCTGGGGGCATGACTATAGGCTCACAGAGCCTCTGGGCCATACCCCCACAGCGTCAAAACGGGGACATAGCCTCGTGGGAAGACACAAGTATAGGCCGCGCCCCCTTTCTGGCTAGCCATGCCCCCTAATTTTGGTGTCCCTCTTCTGAGATCCTGAAAGTTGGGAGGTATGCAGCCTGAATAGTGTGACATTACATTTTAAGGGCCAGATGTATAAGACTTCAAAAAGTGATAAAATGGAGAGTGATAAACAACCAGCCAATCAGCTCCTAACAGTCATGTTACAACCTGGGTATGAAAAATTACAGTTGATGCCTTGCTGTCACCACTGTGATCTATGTCAGAGCCCCCACTGTTCACTCACCGCTGCTTTAGTTGTGCTGCACCATGCAGCCATCCGTGGATACAGTTACAACCACCAGTCATCGCTATGGACACTCAGGGCCAGATGCACTAAGCTTCAAAAGTGATAAAATGGAGAGTGATAAACAACCAGCCAATCAGCTCCTGCCTGACATTTTTCAAACACAGCCTGTAACATGTCAGGCAGGAGCAGATGGGCTGGCCGTTTATCACTCTCCATTTTATCACTTTTGAAGCTTAGTGCATCTGACCCTCAGCAAGCATCTGCGGAATGGATAGGGGGCCTATCCGCAGAGAGCTTATTGGAGCTGAGTATCAATGATCCCACTGACTACCCCTAGTGTCACTACGATGTGACATCATGCATACTAGGGAGCTACAGAAGCGGATTTAGACCTCACGGGGCCCTAGGAAAGATATTAGTTGGGGGTCCTGCTCACCCAACAATCCATAGCATGCTATTTCTGCTGCTGATACATGTTTAGCTGTGTGAATATCGACATTGCATATAAATCTTCCAAGTCTTTTGTAAGTAGGCTTGATACCTGTGTCACATTTAAAGTAAACTGACTGCCAGCTTTACTTTACAAATATTATTTATCCTATCACAGAACATCAAAGGGACTTTGGGAGTGTTGGCAGGTCCATGTGATGTTGTGACATCACGCAATGCTCCTCTGAGAACATCCTGGAAGCCCATGAGGTCTTTATAGGGCCTCTTGGGACCTACTAGGCAGGCCCCTAGATTGCCTTGTAAAAAATCCAACTCTGGGGATCTATGATAGTTTATAATACAAACTAGGGCACTATGATTAAGCATAAAATTAACTTGAGCACTACTATGGTTCAGAAAATGAACGAGGGTACTATTATGGGGCATAAAATGAATAACTGCTTCTCAAGAAGCATTGGTATGGGGCCACGTCAATATTTTCTGGGTACATCCCTGCACTTCGTTGCCATCTGTAGTCATTCATATCTTTGCTAAAAATAAGTAGCGATGCCCAGTTGTATGAGTTGATTTGGTCAACTGCAGTGATCGGATTGAGATCTGGGGAGGCCAGGTCAACACCATGAACTCTTGTCATGTACCATTCCTGAACAATGTTTCAGTGTGACAGGGTGCTTTATCTGCTGGAAGGGTCCACGGCCAACAGGGAATACTGTTGCCATAAAGGTGGGCACTTGGTCTGCTACAATGTTTTGGTAGGTGGTAATTGTCAATGTAACATTAACATGAATGGCAGGACCCAACATTTCCCAGTAGAACATTGCAGAGAGCATCACACTGCCATCAGCTTGCCATCTCTTTCCCATGTAAATGACGCACCCAGCCGTCTACATGATGTAAAATAATACATGAGTTATAAGGCCAGACCACCTTCCATTGTTTAATGGCACATACTATGCGCTTTTGTCAGTGGACTGGGCCACTCTGACCAATCTGTGGCTACACAGCCCTATACAAAGACGCAGTGATGCACTGTGTGTTGTTATACCTGCTGCCATACAGAAAACAGAGGATGCAGATGCACTAAGAATACTGATAATCAAATTATGATAAAACTCTACAATTAACATGGAGTATAGATGAGTATCTTAGCACATTTGGCCAAAAATGCATGTATATCTACCATGTCTAGGTAAGCCCCATTATATGTATTTCTTACATTTTAAATAATATATTACATTATATCAATTTATCCAGACTTACAACGTGACTGTGCCATGGTAAATGCTACGCTACTGTTATGACTGTGCCATAGTAAATTATGAGTTACCTTCATGACTGTACCATAGCATACCCTCCAACATGACACATTCCATTAGGTACAAAATGATCTGTTCCTGTACATCCCTGCCAGTGGCGGTTACAGAGGTTGGACTTCAGCACAGTCCAATCTTCAAAGAGGGGGTCAAATCAACTGCTAGTGAGTCCAGGACAGTGATGTTTGGAGTGGCATTAGGTGTGGTTCCTCTTTTTGAATATTGAACTGTGCTGCAGTCTCACCTCTGTAACTGCCACTGGCAGGGAACTCCAGCAACAGAGCATTTTGTACCTAATGGAATGGGCCATGTTGGAGGGTATGACATAGTAAATGGTGAGGTACCTTCATGACTGTACCAGAGTAAATGGCACTTTAGAGTAAATGGCACTTTACCTTCATGTCTATGCCAGGGCAACTGGTGAGTTACCTTTATGACTGTGCCAGGGTAAATGGTGAGTTGCCTTCATGACTGTGCCAAGGTAAATGGTGAGATACCTTCATGACTGTGCGGGGGTAAATGGTGAGTTACATTCATGACTGTGGCAGGGTAAATGGTGAGCTACTTTCATCACCGTGCCAGGGTAAATGGTGAGTTCCCTTCATCACCGTGCCAGGGTAAATTATGAGTTCCCTTCATCACCGTGCTATTGTAAATGGTGAATTACCTTCACGCCTATGCCTAGGAAAATGGTGAGTTACCCTCATGACTGTGCCAGGGCAAATGGTGAGTTACCTTAATGACTATACCTGGGTAAATGATGAGTTACTTTCATGACTGTGCCAGGGCAAATGGTGAGTTACCTTCATGACTGTGCCAGGGTAAATGGTGAGTTACCTTCATTACTGTGCCAGGGTAAATGGTGAGTTACCTTCATCACCGTGCTATTGTAAATGGTGAGTTCCCGTCATGACCGTGCTAGGGTAAATGATGAGTTGCTTTTAGCTGTGTATATTTGCTTATGTTGTGCTGAAAAGCCTATATAGGTGTGTTTCCACATCTCCAAATGCAAAACATTAAACCTCCCATATACAGTCAGTGGCGTAACGACATTTTGAGCGCCCCCCCCGCCGTTAAAGGGAGGGCGCCCAGCCACTCACCCGCTGCTCCCCCAGGTAGCCGTCAATGCAGGTGGGGGGGACGCTGCGAGGCGGCTGGGGGGACGGACGCTGCGGGGGACGGACGCTGCAGGGGACACAGAGGTGGCAATTACTTACAGCTGAGCCGGGCAGGGGGAGCCGGGAGCTGTCACAGTCAGTACGGAAGGAAAAAAAAAAAGCCTATACAATGAATGGGCAGCCTGTGATTGGCTGAGCGCTCTCTCAGCCAGTCAGCAATTGGCTGAGAGAGCGCTCAGCAGCCAATCACAGGCTGCCCATTCATTGTATGGGCTTTTTTTTTCTTCTTCAGTACAGACAGCTCCCGGCTCCCCCTGCCCGGCTCAGCTGTAAGTAATTGCCGCAGCTGTGTCCCCCGCAGCGTCCGTCCCCCCAGCGCCTCGCAGCGTCCCCCCCACCTGCACAGGTAAAGACTGCGGTCGTGGGGGCTGCGGTGCTATAGTTACGCCCCTGTATACAGTATCTCTCTCTTTAGCCATTTAAAATATTGAGTCACCCATTAAACAATGTATCCTGGTGTAGTTTGTAGTTTATGTACTACAATGTATTTATCACCATTATACCTGTCAATGCATATCAGAGCTACACTCACCACATTACTGTTCCCCAGGACATGCTGCTCTGTCATTTTAATTAATGTAATATACTTTGCAACTTGTCAGCCTCGTGTTAAAGCTGCCTCACACTGTACATTTGCACTTGTGCATTTCATTACATTATTTTTAGAACAACTTTGGAAGAGCTTCCAGAGATTTATACTGATTTTGGATGTTTCATTAAATGTTTTTAGACGTATATTTATCTCAGTGGTAATGTCTTGAAATAACTCTACTAGAAATGCATTAGGCTGAGTACAATTAGGGTCTTATTCACGTTTGTACGCAAATGCAATTGTGATTTTCTAGGCCATGGGTCCTCAAACTGCGGCCCTCCAGATGTTGTGAAACTACAAATCCCAGCATGCCTTGTCACAGTTTTAACACTCCCTTATAGCAAAACTGTGGCAAGGCATGCTGGGATTTGTAGTTTCACAACATCTGGAGGGCCGCAGTTTGAGGACCCATGTATAGGCTATGGAGCTGCTAGTGTTAGCAATGACATTTGATGCACATGAATGTTGTTAGCATCATGGCGCATGCAATGACGGCAGTCAGAATACTGGTGCCGGCACCTTGACTAGCGGGCAGAAGGCCGGTGCCAGATTCCCAACATCAATAAGGATGCTGACGGCAGAATCCTAATTGCCGGCAATCCAATTGCAAGTATTGGTCAGGCTGGGAGTGGTGTGATTTAGGCTTAAGCTTTAGACGGGGGGGGGGGGGGGGGGGGGGGATTGTTAGGGTTGGGGCGCAGGGTGGAGGGTAGTGGCATAACTATAGGCGCTGAGAAAGTTTGGGCGCCAGGGGTCTGCGGGGCTATGGTTACGCTGCTGCATCGTCTGTGGCCGGGACTCACTGTTACTGGTCTGTGCCGGTTGTGTGGTCCCGGCTCTCCTCGTCGCTTCTGCTGCAGTGAAAACTGACCCTCCCAAAATGGCTGCCCCCATACATAAGACAGTTTTTCAGGATGCTAGAGGAGGCAGAGGTGGCCTCCTCTAGCATCCTTAAGAATGGTCTGCTATAAGGGGCAGCCATTTTGGGAGGGTCAGTTTTCATTAGGAGAAGCGGAGCGGGCAGGCCCAAGAATGTGGCGGCGGCAAGCAGCATTCGGATGAGTAAGGAGGGGAGGTTAAATTTACTGGGGGGATGCCGCTGCTGAAATCGGTGGGGGGGGAGCACTTTTTTATTAGTTACACCACTGGTGGAGGGTTAGGCTTTGACGATGGAGGGTTAGGCACTTGTAAGGGTGGATTAGGGTTAGACACTAGCATGGAGGGATAGGGTTAATCTGTGGGGAGGGAGGGTTAGGCAGAAGATTAGTATACTTAATGGACCCCTCTCGGGATTCCCTACGACAGGATGATATCCCCACCACTGGTCATCCATATGTATTCCAAATGGAACGGACTAGATACAGCAATAGCGACACAGGATCATAGGTGTTTCTATAATGGGTGCAATGTGTGCGGTGCACAAGGGGCCCTGAGTCCCGGGTTGACCACAACGCACACACTGCACCAAAAATTGCAGACAAAATGGCCACTGTGTAGTAGTGAAATTAGCACGGTAGTTTCCATTTTTCCGGAGACCTGCATATGCGCAGTAGACTCTACCACAATGAACCGTGGAGAGGTGGGGGGTTGTGTGCTGAATTCGGGTGGCTCCCCTCCTTTGTGCAGGAGCCATATTGTTGCACAGACAAACTTGCAGCTGGCGGCAGATACACACCCCAAAAAAGGTGTAACATCTATTCGCAAACCCCTGCAAGCGAGTCGCCTTTGCATATGGGTGGCCCCAGCTAACCATTCGCAAGGCGGGGTTTGGTGGACTCACAAGGCTGCGAATTCGCAGCCTTGCGAATTACCCAGAAAACCCCCAAACTCTGATAACCAGAGCCAGATTAAGGACTAAATGGGCCTGGAGCTGAAAATTATCAAGGGCCTATTATTCGCAATAATAGGGGTTGTGGCCAGCACCTAATAATGTGGGTGGCCTGACCAGTGTTCTGTTTGGGTGGTCTGCTCATGGGTGTGTCTCTATTTGTGTAAATACTTTCAACTAATTATATGTGCCTGGAAAAGGAAGGGGGCTGGCATAGGAAAAATGCATGGAGATATATTGGCGGGTGCACTCCAAAGGTGCACCCGCAGTACCCCGATGTCCTAAGATACTTGCGGGGTGAGGCGGCACTCCAGTCATAAAAAATACTGAAAGCCGAAACTTGGTAGACAACATTTCAGCACCTTTTATGTGGTCACCTAAATTTACCACACCATATACCCCTTATACAAATCATGCAACACAATAGTAACCCCCTTATACTGTACTTGCCTCTTACACATTATGCCACATGGAATGAGCCAAAATTCACACAGACTGAGCCAAAATTCACACTATGGCACACGGATTGAGTCAAAATTCCCGTTATGCCACACAGATTAAGGCAAAATTCACATTTTGCCACATGGATTGAGCCATAATACACACTATACCAGGCATATCCAAATAGCTCTCCAGCTGTTGTGAATACACGTCCCAGCATACCTTGACACAGTTTTAGCATTCCCTAATAGCAAAACTGTGGCAATTCATGATGGGACTTGTGTAGGGCAATAGTTTGGACATACCTGCACAATATGCTTCATAAATAGGTGCAAAGGCGCGCATTAAAAATTTAAACCATAATGCCCATTACATGTAAAACCACACACCATAATCTCCATTACGTATTATGCCAAACACCATAATGCCTATTAAATTTTATGCTACATAAGTGTTGCTTACCTACTGTACATGTTCATTGACAGGGGTTCCATGTTTATTGCCAGGGGCGCCATGCTCATTGCCAGGGGTTCCATGCTCGTTGCCATGTGGGATTACATGCTCATTGCCAAGGGGAATACATGCTCACGGTAACTGGGGGACAGCCGCAACCGGGCAGAAATGACAGCCAGGCAGAGAGCAGGGAGCTGCCCGGCTGTATTCAGAGCACTGCAGGTCCCAGCTATTTGAAATGATACCCCTTTCACACCAGAAAATGCAGGAACTTACCTAAGAAAATGGTCCCAGGATCATGCAGGGACATTCCCGGACTGGCCCCTTTTACACCAGCCTAGTCCCTGCATTTTCTGGTGTGAGGGGGAGAGAAAACCACCCCGCCCACCTTTAAACAACCAGCTATATCTTCGGAACCAACTGACCCATTTACATGTAGGCTTCGAATGATTTTTGTCCCGTGAAACTGGGCCGTTTGGTTCCAGAGAAATCTGTCCTCAAACAACATGAACAGCCAGGAAATTACATTTCAGAAATGAAAAAAAAAAAATTGGTTTACCAGCAATATCTCTAGAACCAATGAACCCATATAGACCAGGTATCAGATTGAAGGCCCAGCAATTTGGGTTCAACTGAGATCAACCTCAAGCTTCTGTGATGCCGGAGGGGGAACTGGCAGCCTTTGGAACCGGGTGGAGGTCGGATTTAGAGGGTCCCATGTTATCCTATGGGGAAAACGTTTGCCTGGCGGTATCTCCGGTTTCCGGGGGGCTAGCAATGCGGGGCTAGGCTCGTTGGAAAGCCCTGGCCCTCAGCTACAAAATGGGCCTATTTGGAGAGTGGGCCTGGAGCTGTAGCTCCATCAGGCCCATTGTTAATCCGGCCCTGCTGATAACTTAAGGTTGTCAGCATTATCTATGCCCACTTGGTTTTCTAAATGTGAAAGAGTCTCTGCATGTTCTTTTTGAAGTGGGATGTGAACAATAAAAAGCTGTTCAGAACATATCAACCCGGAAGATTAAACAGAAGATTAGTAAGATTCAATCAATGGATAATACATTTATCAGTGGTTTCTATCTAGCTGGGGTTATAAAATGATCACGTCTTATCTTAGACCTGTTTACGGTTTAATCTACTACACCTAGTTTACAACAAAATCAAAATCTTATCAAGATATCTGTATAGCACATAGGAGGATAACCTTTGTATCAGCAGCATCACGCCTTGCTTAAGATTTCCTGATAATTTTTTTTGACAATCTGCCCTTGATTTAGATTGCTGAAAGATTAAGGTAAATTGAGAACAGGAAATTCAAGGACACCAGAAATGTTTTATTGTCAAATATATATGAAAATTCAATTCAAATTAAAAGTGCCTTAACCCTTTGTGCAGTATTCAATGCCGGTGCGAGCGGCCGGCGAGGGGGTTAAACTGCGAGGATCACAGAAAACCAGTGATCCTCGCAGTTTAACCCCCGCGCCGGCCGTTCGCACTATGCAACATTCCGGGGGAATCCTCGCAGTCACAGAACTGAGAGGATTCCCCTAAACTGCGAGAGCCGCGGCTAGTGCAGCAAACTCGCTGTAATTAGCCTCGGCTCTCGCAGCTTTTGGAGGCACATTCGCAAATTCCCCCTCGCTCAAAAAACGGATCGAGGGGAAATTTGCGAATGAGGGGGGGTCAGTTGAATACTGACAGGGTGAGCGGTGACTGCGAGCAAAAAGTCCTGCTCGCAGTCACCGCTCGCCCACGGCATTGAATATATGCTTATGAGTGGCCAAGTGAACTTGTCGAAATAGGTGTCAAAATAGCCAAGCAAACATTTTTATTCATCATAATGACCTGTAATGTTTCCCTTATATAGGAAATATATATATATATATATTTTAACACAATGTTTTCGTTTGAATTTATATAACACATGTGAGAGATGTTGGCACAAAAAGGGTAAATAAAGGGGAATACCAACTTTTTATTATGTCAAGCTAACTGATACCGCTTTCAAACCGCAAATGCATAGTCGCACCGGGACTTTGAAACGGTTCAGTCCCGGTGCGACCCTACATATTGGTCTTTTCACATCGCATCAATGAACCGGCAATATTGCCGTTTTGCTGACACCATGCGGGGGCGGGATTGAGTGGCAGAGCATCATCAGGGGTGGGGAAGGAGGCAGCGCTTAGAGTTGCCTCCTCCATAGTGTAAACAGGAAACAGGTTGCTCGACCCAATTAACCCGTTCACACAGAAAAGCAACACAGCAATGAACCAGTAAGAACCCTTCTTTTTTTACCGGTTCGTACTGCCATGTTGCTACCGGTTTACTGTAACCGGTAACCCCTTTCACATTTTCCAATTACCGGTCAAACCAGCATGAACTCGGTAATTAGGTGCAATGTGAATGGGGTATAAATTATGCCTCAGAAATATTTGAAACTAAGGAGGTTGGCTGGGGCACAGTTAAATATATTGCTTTGGAATCAGCATTGGACTGACACACACGGAGGGGGGCGGGGACACAACGGGAAGGGCACCGGGAGTAATGATAGTGTTAGGGGCACATGCTTAAGAGGTATCATCAGCCCCCAGTAGAGGTGTGGCCAGTACCACTGATGCTTGGCTAACCATTAAAGGGTGCATTGGGAGGAGTTCAATGGAGGGCAAAGAGTGCAAAATGCCATGGCAGCAGTAGCCTGGCACACCCAGTTAGCTCAAAGTGCTTCACCTGAAATCACGCAGCCTCCTTGTCTGCAGCATCATAACTGTTCACTGTAAGTGAATGCTGTTGTCAGCTACTGTTGAGTGACTTCTACTCCGCTGAGTAACTTCTTTGCATTTGGTAAATGCATAGGATGATGCAAGAAGCATTTAAAAAACAAAAACATAACAGAACTCTAATTATCACTGAAATGAAGATGTGGGATTTGAGTTCAGGACGGGGGTTCTGGGTAACAGGAAACCCTCTGTACAGTAGATGCACCGCTATGCAAGTCACCAGTATATTGTGATATTTTGACTAAGTACTTTGATTTGCAAATATACTTCTGTGAATCAACAGTCCCTTTAAACCACAGGTCTTCAACCTGTGGCCCTCCAGATGTTGTGGAACTACATGTCCCAGCATGCCCTGACAGTTTTGGCATGCTCTTATAGGAAAAAAATGTAGCAATGCATGTTGGAACATGTAGTTTCACAACATCTGGGGGGCTATAGGTTGAAGACCCATGCTTTAAACAATCTTTTGCGTGAAACGGTTAATATGTGGCGTATATACAGGGACGTAACTAGATGTTTGTAGGCCCCATAGCAACAGTTTTGAAAGGCCCCACAATCGTGAAAAATGTATATAACATATGTAACTTTGACAGGAAAGAAGGCTCCCCCCTCCTACTGTTCAGGGTCCCATAGCAGCTGCACCCCCTGCACCTATGGCAGTTATGCCCTTGTGTATATAGCCAGTTAGTTCTGTAGGAAGCAGTGACATCTCTGAGGCACGAAGCACTTCTACTGTATCTACTAATGAGGTGACAGGCTGAATTATCATAAATTTTTATAAATCCCACAAAATTGCTGCCTCCACTGTGCATAGGGGCTGGTGGACCACTTCAAAAGAACAATTGCTGGCCTGCGCTGACCTCTTTTTACCAGCAACTAAAAGAATCTCAGACCTCATACTGTACATGATGGAAATCTGCAGCATGTGCAATCAAGAAAAAGCCACCTGCGGGAAACTGATTTCTGGGGTTGATTGCTGCATGTAAGTGGACAAATATACCCATCAGAAAGCGAGATTTCATCTTGCCATCTGCTTTCCAGAAATTGCATCTCATTCTCCACGTTTTTTTTGATGGATTGATTGTGGAGTTACAGATGTAGGGAAATTTATGATGGCACCAGTTATGTTTGATGAATATGCTCAAGAAATTGAGAAATTAATGAAACATTACTGCATACAAACACATAGAAGGTTTGCAGTAACATTCACGGTAACACAAAAACAGAATTTTTAACTCTACCCTACTCGGTGCTGTTCCAACTGCAAGAAGAGTTTCTCTAAGGCAAATAAAAGTGAGCAAGTGTGTGTGTGTTTTCATCTACGCTTCTGTCCACCTCTGAGTGTCTCACAATCCCCACTTAAGGCGCCTATTGAATTCTAATGATTGACATTTAACCTTAACTTAACTTTATATTACCCTTCAAAATAAATCACACTGACGCATCTTATACTAAAAATAACGACACGGACAACTGCATAACATAAAGGTCATGGATATTTATTAGGTGGTATGACCCTATTGTAAAGGGATGGCCTAAAAGCACTTGGATAATACTCGCGGCGACTACAACGCCCCAATTTATAATCTGGACGATGAAATGCCCCCATCCATTTAAGGCACAGCCCACCCTGTGACGAATTTACTGCCCCTTCTATGGCATGGCGAGGACACGTCCAGGAAGTGGCTAATATCCCCCGGCGGAGACAGGACGTACCAGCCATCCTGTCAAAGGGGGGCAATACCGCACAGCGACCACTCGTACCTCAAAATGGCCACGGGTCGAGAGCGCCTTCCCAACGATTTTAATTAAAGATTTCGTAAAGCCAAATTAGGTGATGACTGACAGGTCAGGTAGCAATTGAGAGAGCAAGGGGAGGGTGGATGTATGAAGCAGTGATAAGGGAGGAGAATTGATAAAGTGCCTGGTACATTATCAACGGCCAATCAGCTCCTGACTGTCCCTTTTTAAACCCAGCCTGTTAGTTAACAGTTAGGAGCTGACTGGCCGGTGATAAAGTACCAGTACGTTATCACTTCTCCTCCAGTTATCACTGCTTCATACATCTACTCCTCAAAGAGGAAGCAGCATCATCTGACTCCTCCTAATATACCCCTGCACAAGCTACCACCCCTTGACTACCTAATTGGCTGACCCATCTATCAATCACCCTAAGCTTCCAAGAGTAATCTATCCAGTCACAAAACTTTATTGAGACAATCACTAAATTCACACGCTCTTCAATGCGTGCCTATGCAGCCCTCATGCCTATGCAGCCCTCACTACTAAACAGCTTTATTAATGTGAGATCATATATTATATGTGTCAGTTGGATGTGTAAGTGTAACCAATGAACATGCTGTTTACCCAACACCTTCACACAGTATGACAATTTGTGTTACTGTGATCAGCTTCTTGTTTTTCTGTCATAGCCTATGTCTCAGTGACAGTGTGTTCTGTTCACATGCTCATATAATACAATGTGATTTGTCATATCTCTTTATGAACGGAATAACTTATTAGACATCTTAATGCCATGAATAATTATTCTTACTAACATAATTTGTTGTCTTTCTCTTTTGCTTCAGGGTGATTTACTAATTCATGTATGACAAACAATCAATCATCTGCCTGCATCAGAGGAGTAGCTGCAAGGTGGTATGACCTCTAATTGTCAAAGCTGACCTTGGGGATTGTCGTCATGTTATTACATAGGGTACTAGTAGTGTTCTCTGATATCATCTGCTATCATAGTCTTGCGGTGAATGGGCTTTAATCAATGCGGCCAGTGAGGTTGAACGGTGAGAATCGCCGAAAACAAGCCACCCTCACCGTTTAACCCCAGCGCCGGCCACTCATCCTATTCAAGGTTCCGGGGGAATCTTAGCTGTCAGAGGAGGCGAGGATTCCCCCAAACGACAAAGTTCGTGGCTAATGCAGGGAGCCCGCAGAATTTAGCAGCGAGCCTCGCTGTTTTGGTGGATGTACACGTTATTTACACCTCGCTGTAAAAACCCAGCGAGGTGGAAACGGCGTGTGCAGGGGGGTCTGTTGAATACTGGCCCGCGAGCTGTGACAGCGAGCTATCTCCACTGCTTGCTGTCACAGCTCGCAAAAGAGCATTGAATACGGCCCAATGGGTCATACTTGCTCTGAAAATCAGGTTGCCCTCCCGGCTCCAGTAAAGGTGGGCAAGCCCCCAAATCCCCCTGATCCCCTGGCACCCACTCCCTCTCAGCCACTTATAGAACACAACAGGGCGAACTGATGGTGACCAATTGAAGCGATTTGCTATGAAATGCGTCATCGTAGTCCCACCCCCACTATGTGCCTGTATTTATGACACTATATAGCACAATTGTACAGTCACGCCCCCAGACAGCCCACCTAACCACTGGCCACGCCTCTATACACTGACCAGGCAAAGTCAGTAACTATGGAGTGAGTGCCTAGTTTTATATCTAACACAACCTTTTCCACAGTTACCAGTAACATTTTAGGTAACCTAATATAAGTTCTAGCTTCGCATAGCCAGAAAAAAAGATAAAATAAAACAAAAAAAGTTTCTTATCCTGATTTACAGTAGTTGGATCAATCAACCCAATCACCCCATCAAAGAACTATAGCTTGCTGTGGAACATACGTGCCCCTATATTGGGGGGTAGCCGGGTTCAGGGCTAGTGTTCTCACCAGAGAACACTGGCCCTGACAGATTGCTGTGTGCTGAGCAATCTTGCTGAGCGTTGTGAGCAATCTAGCATCATTTAGAACACTCAACAAGGTCGCTACGTGTGTAGTTCCCATTATTTAACATCCCTGCGTGTCACATACTGTGTGTCAGGGATGTACAGTAGTAGTGTTTGCTTCTATAGTAAATACTGAAGTTGCTGGCAAGCATTTATTGCCGTACCCGGGGCCATGCAGAATGTGTTACTGAACTGTTCACAAGCTCATAAAACAAAGTGAATGACCCTGTACACACCAGGCCGGCCTATCTGAAAGGTTTCCCGCCCTTTGTCATCATTTTGAAAGCCGCTCTATCACACCATTTTCCCGATCATAAATATGATGCAATGTGTATCTGCAGTAACTTCTCGTAAGCATTCGCTTACTTGCTGTATTAGGAGGCCAAGATTTTCTATTGAAATCAACTTCCGTTGTACTACTATGAAATGGCGTAAAGTTTATTCGACTGATTCTGAGTTGTCAATAAAGCTACGTGCACAATATTCAATTTTTTGGGGTCGAACCAACAAATGTGATGATTTTTGTGCCACTGCGTGGTCCTCATTTCTGTGCTGTACATTCAGCATTTTATTTAAAAAAACATTTCAGGTGTTATGTCACACCAAAGTGCATTTGCATATCTCCGCCCACAAGGAGGATGAGGTTAATAGGATAAACCAGACGGCCTATATATGGAAAGTGTACAAACTGCACAATATTGGGACCTTTTGGGCGACCGGCTGATTAAACCAAATGTTTCTGTCAGGTTTACTGTTTTATCATTGTTTGCCCAAAACGCTCATATCTACACATTAGTGGTGGCTGCAGAGGTGGGTGTGCTGCACTATCCAAATATATATAAATAGGGGAGCCACACCAACAAACCCCCCCCCCCCCCACACCCCAATTCTGCCAAACGTCACTGCTGATCTAGGAATCGCCAGTGCTGCACATATTGCGACACCCAGGAATCAGCATAAATTATTACACATTGTTAATCCCAGACACCTGTGAAACTAGCCAGTTGGAGTTCGGGCTTAACAGTGTGTAGCGGCTCATGTTGCTTTGTGGACGGAGCATGGCGTGCAATGCGTTCAGCACTGGTGATCCCAAGGGCTGCAACTGCCACTGCTAGTGACACTCCTGTATCACAGTACAAATACAGTAGTTAAAACCTTTACAATTATTTGCAATGATTAACTGAACACGTGACCTATTTGTTACTGATAGATCTAATGCAGTGTCAATATTTGTATTTTATTCAATGCTCTTCAATAAAACGGTTGGGGCTTTGAGCGTATATTATAGATTGTTTCTTCTTTCGGCCCCCCATAGGAGTGCTTTAAGAGGATCAGTCGCCAGTTCTATCATGATCATTGGTTTCTTGGTACACACTGTAGGGGGAGATGTTTCAATTCATGGAAAGATATACAGTGGAGAGAGATAAAGGCCCTAATTCCTGTTAAGCCAACCCAATGGTTTGCATACAAATATGCAATACAGGTGCAAAACCAATTCTGCACAAGCAATACTGGTGCAATACCTGTTCTGCATATGCAATACAGGTGCAATACCCATTCTGCACATGCAATACAGGTGCAATACCCATTCTGCACATGCAATACAGGTGCAATACCCGTTCTGCACATGCAATACAGGTGCAATACCCGTTCTGCACATGCAATACAGGTGCAATACCCATTCTGCACATGCAATACAGGTGCAATACCCATTCTGCACATGCAATACAGGTGCAATACCCATTCTGCACATGCAATACAGCAGGTGCAATACCCATTCTGCACATGCAATACAGCAGGTGCAATACCCGTTCTGCACATGTAATACAGCAAATTCAATACCTGTTCTGCACATGCAATACAGCAGGTGCAATACCCATTCTGCACATGCAATACAGGTGCAATACCCGTTCTGCACACGCAATACAGCAGGTGCAATACCTGTTCTGCACATGCAATACAGGTGCAATACCCGTTCTGCACATGTAATACAGCAGGTCCAATACCCGTTCTGCACATGTAAGACAGCAGGTCCAATACCCGTTCTGCACATGTAATACAGGTGAAATACTGGTACTTGTGTATTTTGGCGGCGCCCCCGATGTCCGTCGTACGACGAACAGATCGCATCGCATCGCATGCCATGCACCCGATGGCATGCGATGCGATGCGACGCGATTTTGACCCCCTATACGACCAAAAATCGTATAAGCACCCTAAAGGGTGCTTTTGAGCACCCAAATGGGTGCTTACAATGTTAAATGCACCCCCACGCCACCCCCCACTATAAACGTGAACCCGAAGCGTGGCGAGCGCAGCGAGCCCGCGAGGGGCGGCGGTACGCGTCCTACGACCTTTTCATACCCCCACTATCCACGTCGGCGTGGAGTTGAGAATAGAATAGTGTGGCGAGCGCAGCGAGCCACCGAGCCCGAAGCGTGGCGAGCGCAGCGAGCCCCGCGAGGGGACGCGGATACCTTCACAGTTATACGCGTCCCCTCGCGGGCTTCACAGGTGTCCGTGGCGACGCGGACACCTGTGAAGCCCGCGAGGGGACGCGTTTACCTGTGAAGGTATCCGCGTCCCCTCGCGGGGCTCGCTGCGCTCGCCACGCTTCGGGCTCGGTGGCCTGCTGCGCTCGCCACACTATTCTATTCTCAACTCCACGCCGACGTGGATAGTGGGGGTATGAAAAGGTCGTAGGACGCGTACCGCCGCCCCTCGTGGGCTCGCTGCGCTCGCCACGCTTCGGGTTCACGTTTATAGTGGGGGGTGGCGTGGGGGTGCATTTAACATTGTAAGCACCCAATTGGGTGCTTAACATTGTATAAGCACCCATTAGGGTGCTTATACAATGTTTAATCGCATCGCATCGCATCGTATGGCATCGTATGCCATGTACAATGGCATACAATTTCAAAATTGTATGCCATCGTGCACTATCGTACGATATTGCGTCGCATCGCATACCATCGTATGTGTTATGGTATGCGATGCGATGGGCGCCGCCAAAATACACAAGTACCGAAATACTCATTCTGCACATGTGTAGAATGGGTCTTGCAATGTTGCTCGCCGCCTCCTGTGGGGGGGAGCGGCATTTTTCTTCAAACCATGGGCGTGTCACCTCCATTTTTAAAGTGGGACGAGTCCAGGATCTCCATCATTTGATGCCTACTTCCTGGATCCAGAGACCAACCTGAGTAATCTATAACTACAGCAAGCTGGAACAAATGCACATGCGCATGGATCGCAGTGCACATGCTCAATGTCTCCATGCAAAGAAAGACAGCGATGGCTTTTCATCGCTGGCCCTGCGCAGGCTGATTGACAGACGACTCGCCCATTTTCTAGGTGTATCAATGAAAAACGCAGCTGGACCCTGAACTTCCAGTTTCCTCCCAGCCGCCGAGTACACTGCACACACAAGAGCAATCATTCGATGGTGAGTGAATGGATGTGCAGATTGTCGCAAGGCTAAGACGCAATTTGCAGCCTTGCACAGGAGTGTGATTTAACTCTGGTGCGGCGGCTGAATGCTCGATGGACACCAAAGATTAGGTCTAATTAAATTGATGGATCTAATTATATTGTAGTTCTGGCAAACAATATATATATATATATATATATATATATATATATATATATATATATATATATATATATACGGTATGTATATCCTGTTTCTTTAATATCTTTGTGGCTCACACACCCACTTCCCAGACATCTAAGCCACCTAGTTATAATGGCTGCTTATTATCAACTCAAATCTGGCAAGACTTCATAGAAGGCTATTGACATATAGGAGCGGTTTCCGTGTAACCTCGCTGACTCCGGGTAATAATGACTGAGCTGTATGAACTTTGCTTCACTTTCTGTATCTGCGTCTGTAAAGACCGCTGCATTTATAGCAGTTTGTTTCACATGAAGTAATCAAGCAATGAAAAGAAATGGAACATTTCTGAAATATATACTGTATATAAAAGGAGCGTTAACCAAGAAATTAAAAACAAATTAGTGATTTAGGGGGTTGTTTTGGTTCACTCTTTCTGACAAATTCCTTCTTAGATGGACAAAACCATGTGCACTGCAGGTGGGGCAGATGTAACTTGTGCAGAGAGAGTTAGATTTGGGTGGGGTTTTACTTCAAAGTGAGATCTATATTGCAGTGTACAAATAAAGCAAACAGTATTTTCCCTGCACAGAAACAAAATAACTCACCCAAATCTAATTCTCTCTACACATTTTACATCTGCACCCCCTGCAGTGCACATGGTTTAGTCCATCTAAGAAGGATTTTATCAGAAAGAGTGAACCCAAATAACCCTCTTAATGCATAGAGAAGTTGAAACCCTGTTCAATGTTGTACTGCTTTCATAGGCAAATGCATGGTGGGGGAGTGTGTTTTGTGTGTGTGAGTGTGTGTTGGTGTGTGTGTGTGTGTGTTGGTGTGTGTGTGTGCGCGCAGTGGCGTAACTATAGAGGGTGCAGGGGATGTAGCTCTTATGGGGCCTGGCCGCTTGGGGGGACCTGAGTCCCAGCAGGCACCTTCCCCTGCACCCATTAGAATATTTTTATTTTAAAAGTAGTGACGTGAGGGCAGAGACGGCAGCGGCGCAGCTATCCTGTGGAAACTTCTGCCTTCCCCCTCAACCTCCCATCAGCAGAGGTGGAGGACCAGATACAGCCTCTCTTTCCCCTTTCTGGTGCTGCTGGGCGGGACAGCAGAATCACAGAAAAGTGGTGCATTGGCGCTACTGAGGTGCAGGAGACCTAGAGACCCGGCGTTGATGTGCGGGAGGACCAGGGACCCGGCGCCGATGTGTGGGAGGACCAGGGACCCAGCGCAGATGTGCGGGAGGAACAGGGACCCGGTGCACACATGTGGGAGACCCAGCACTGAGGAGGACATCGGCCATCACTGCTGCAGATACAAACAAAGAGCTAGGTTTAAAAGTTTTGTTCACTTGCGCTAGTAGGGAATGTGGAAAGGGGAAGAGCAGCTCTAATTTGTTTGTGGTATTTCTGCAGGAAGGTTTTTAGAGCGCTATTTTTTGAGGGGTAAGGTAGGAAAAGGAACAGAGGTTCAATACAGTGCAGAAGTAGAGAAGAAATGGTTGAAAATAAAGAGAGAATTTTGCTGTGTAAATTAATGAAGTAAAATAAAAAATAAAATAAAATGTAATTAAAATAATAATAAACAATTGGATTGAAATAAATGAAAAATATAATCAAACAAGGAAACACATGTTAAAGCTCTTTTTAGGAGAAATTGCAGTCGCTGCAGGACTTTGTCTTATCTTACCCTTAGTGTCGCTGTAAGGATAAATGTGTAGCCCCTCGACCTGGTGGCCCCTTAGGTACCCGTGAGAATGCTTCCTTAAAACTACACACCAAACACACGGTGGCGAGTTAAGAAAACACTCTGATTTATTAAGAGTTTAACAGTAGGTTAAAAGACATGATACATGGGTGTATGCAAGTGCATATTACATTCTGATTGGTCTGTTAGGTTGCAGGGCAAATTCAACAGGGGGGGGGGCATACAAAATATCATACACAAAGAAAATGAGTAACAAGGGGGGTTTTCGATTATACAAGAGTTTGTGCAGGTGCACGCTGCATACCAGTTCTAGAGGGGGGGGGTGGAAAATAGAAGCTTAGTAGAAACAGATAAGACATACAGGCTTATTATCGGCAACCTTGAAATGTAGCTAAGGAAAACATGATGAGAACAGACTACGTGCAAATTCTTATATGCTAAATGGGTTCTAAATTTCTAAATTTTAACCCTTCAATCCCCTCTTAGAATCATGAATTTAGATGATATGATTCTTCTTACCAAATTCCTTATTTCTGTGCTTAGCGAGATATTGTTTGTAGCCTTCAGGGGAATTTGCGTGTGCAGGGGCAATGGATTCATACATAATACCTTTAGTAGCAAGTTTTCTACAACATGGTATAATGCAAAAAACAACAATACAAATAATAGTAAGAATAATCAATATATAGATTGCTAATTGAACAAGGGCCTGTTCTATACCATTTGGGTGACCATTTTTATTACATCCCTATGTCCATCGTTTGGAGACACAGGGGTTAATGGTGCAAAAGTCTATCTGGTAGGCGGCTACCTCGGTGCTGAAAAAATTGTACCAGAAAATGTATACGCCTGCCTTTTCAGTCATGTCAACTTCAGTTTTTGTGCAAAGGTATCTGGCAAACAAGAATCAATAGAATAATATACGTTATCCACCATCGTCCAGTATTCTAGAATGACCTCATCTGCTGGTGAGTCGTCTTCTCCATCATGTAGGAGGTTAGGGCTGTCTGCCCCCATTAGTACCTCGTCCTGTTGGAGGTCAGGGTTGTCTACCCCCGTTAGCACCCCTTTCTTGATCTGTTCTCTATCCGGGACGTTACTCGGGATTCTCTTTACCCTGGATGCGTGTATCCACACTGGACTCTCTTCTGTAAGGACAGCCGTCCTTGTTACCGCTACGATCTCTGTTTCTGGACCATAGGTGAAGTCTCCTGGGCTCTTATTTTTGGCGAGGACCTTCACAACGACCTTGTCTCCGATCTGGAAAGGATGTGTTGATTCCTGTGGATTAAAAAGATTTTTACAAATAACACCATGTTCAATTTCACTAAGTCTGGTGATGAGGGGGAAAGGTCTTCCTATTAAAATTTCAAAGGGTGAATAACCCAGAGTTTGTTGGGGGGGTCATTCTAATTTCTGCTAGGACTATGGGGAGGGTTTGTTTCCATTTATTAAATGTTCCTCCTGTTGCTTTCCTAAGTTTGTCCTTTAAAGTCCTATTTATTTTTTCCACAATTCCTGAACTTTGGGGATGATAAGGAATGTGAAATTTCCAATCTATTTGAAGTGCTTTCACTAAAGCTTGTGTGACTTTTTTGCTGTAAAGGCAGTGCCTTTGTCGCTATCTATTTGGAGCGGGCATCCCCATCTAGGGATGATTTCTTGTGTTAGTATGCGTGCAACTGTTTTTGCATCTGTGATGTAAAAATCTTTGTTTAAAAGCATAGCTGTGGTGATTTTGCTATAATGTCCTACCCCATGGTAGTGAGCAATGAACAATGGGGCGCTTGATTGTGGTATGCATGGTCTCCCCTCTTTGCAGATCAATCCTGTTATAGGATTTTTCTGCAATATTGGAAATAACCAGTCATCCAAGTCTTTTTGTGATGCTGAGCTTTGTAGTTCAGTGATCAGGTTTATCTTTCTATATTTGGCAAGCTCTTGTGAGCGCTATGAGTTCTGCAGCTTGTGCTGATTGATATGGAATGGGTCTCGCTTCTAAAATGTCATTTGGGAGGCGTAGCCTGCCTGATATGTCGAGTCATTGGGTCTACTACAAGAACCATCCACAAATACATGGTCAGAAACCTGGTATTGGTACAGGGGAAATGTCAAGTCTAGGGGAGGTCTCTGACTCTATTGATGCAGAACAGTCATGATCGTCAGGAATGTCATCTTGTGGCCCTTTTGTCCTAAAAGTGCATTTAGAATGGGTGCGGGGCCTGAGGATGCGTTTGCATACTTAATGGTGAGTGAGGGGCTTCCTAGCAACAGAACCTCATCTCCACTAAGACGCTGGGCTGACATGTTGTGTGTGTAGCCCTTTAAGTAATGCTACAACATTATGTGTGGTATGGAGAACAGTGGGTGAGCCTAGGATGAGTGTGGTTGCCATCTCAGCTACCATTGCACAGGCCGCCAGTGCCCAAAGACAGGCAGGCATACCTTGGACCGACACCGGCATCACTTTGGAAAAGAATGCCACGGGGCGCAGCTTACCTCCATATTTTTGTGTCAGCACACCCGCCATGGTTTTACATTTTGTCCCTTGCATATAAATGAAATGGTTGTACATAGTTTGGGAGGGTCAATGCCGGACTTTTCATCAACATACATTTTTAAGGCTTTCATATGCATTTAACATTTCTTGTGACCATTGTATCTGTTTAGGTTTGTCATTGAGTGTGGCTTGTCTCAAAATGTTATCATAGTAGGAACAGTCAGAAATCCACTGTCTGCAATAATAGTGTTTGGGCGGACCAGACCCATAACAGACTGTATGCGTTGTGGGCTGACTTTCCTCTCTCCCTTTTTCAAGACAAAACCTAAATAATCAACATTCTTTTTGCACCATTGCATTTTTGCTTTTTGACACTTTGTGCCCACATTCACAGAGCCAGTTTAACAGTGATATACCATCCTCTCGGCATGCCTCCTTTGTTGAACTACAGATAAGCAGATCATCTGCATACTGTAGCAGGACTGAACCATAGGGGGGGTGCCAGGGGGGTTGTGGCTTGGAGCACGATGCTGTACACAACAGGGGAGTCAATATACTCCTGCATCATGTTAACTGCTGGCCTCAAAAGAAAATGCAAATAACAGTTGTGTCTGGGTGTCCACAGATATGCTAAAAAATATATTTTTCAAATCGGTTACTGAGAAGTAGGCGGCATCTACAGGGATGGCTGAGATGAGTGAGTTTATATCAGGTACAATGGGTGCAATGGGAACAATTAATTGGTTTATTGCTCTGAGGTCCTGTTGACCATATCTGAGGATTTACAGTGTCTAATTCTGTGTTTGGGTCAGAACTGTCAGTCATGAGCAAGTGTGGTGATGAAACATCGATTCCCTTTCCTGCTTCTGGTGGACTGATTGTGATTTCCAGCACAGAGAGAAGATCTCTGCCTAGCAAATTGATTGGGCAGTCAGGTATTACAGTAAATTCATGTTTTCCTATGTCATGGCCCTTTAAGGTCAGTCCCTGCCAGTCAATCTGAAATCTGGGGTTGTCTCTAGGTCTGGGTTGGCTGGGCTGCATGGGGTTACTGACCTGTCGGGGTTTGTTTGAAGGGAACGGACAGTCTCTAGCCCAATGGCTATCCCTTTCACAGTTATAGCAGCTTGTCTGCCTGTTGGGTGGGGGTCCCGCAGGAGCCCTCTGAGGTAGTCTGTCTCTAGGAGAACGGAATGGTTTATTCTGTCTCCTAGGATTGTTTTGATTTTGGAAGCGTGTGAACGGGGTATGTGATGGTGTGACAGTGTTTCTTTTAACTTCAAAACAACCTGCTGCTTCTTTTTTTATACAAATGTTTTTTTAAAATCCTTCACTGTATCAGAGGTTCAAGTTGAAACACTCTGCTTCACAGCGAGGATATATATATATATCGGCAGCAGATTATTAATGAAAGTAGAAACAAATAAATTATCATTATGCAGAAGCGGCAGACCTGCTTCCTCGGTCCAGCACTTCTTGAATCTGTTCCAGAAATTTGTCACTGTTTCTGACACTTTCTGTTTACAACTTACAGCTATGGGGAGAGATGAGCGTGCTTTAAACACTTCATTCATATGTGCAGCAAGTTGATCCCACATAGCATCTATGCCTTCTTGTGTATTAAGTGGGTAACCTACAGTTGTTTGTGTGACTGAGGGTACACTGATAAGTGGAACTTTTTCCCAGTCTCATTTATTGTAATGGTCAATTATATCATTAACAATGAGTCTCATATCTCCTTGGGTAAAGCTGCGTCCTTTGCATGCTTTCTTTAAATATATTATACATCCTATTGGTGTTATTATTGTTTTGGGACAATTTTTAATTATCCTATCTATCCCGCTAAATTGTCTACTCAAGGGTTAATGAAATAGTAACTTGTGGGGGAGACACGGGCAACATATTCTTTACATGTCTCTCCTGGTAAAAGCGGGGGATATTCTGTTTCTTTACTCTAATATAATCCCATAATATAACAGTATGTCAGTCAATATGGTCACAATAATATCTGTCACAAGTCAAGTCGCAATTGTACTTAAAATTACTTTAAACAAAATTACATTCAGTAGCCAAATCACTTTGCAAATCTACTTAGAATCGCTCTACACAGTAATGACACTCAGCGGCCGCACACTTACCAACCGTCCACTGAGTATCCTTAATACAAAAATATGCAGTACAATTGTATATAAGACAGACAGAACACTTCAGCGTACGTGCACTTACCATCCGTTCACTGAGTGTTTAAACAAATACACAGTTGCAACATTAACAGACAAACATGTACATACATATATTTAGGCGATCAGATCGAGGAGGCTTTCTCTGTGAACCCCTGGTTCAATTGCGGTATCCCGGATACCTGTTTCGTAATCTCAAGTCCCGGACTTGAATTACCTTTATGTGGACCCCAGGTCCTTGTATCCCTGATACATTTTATGACGTCATAAATTTCCTTACATACAATTACGTAATATTAAGTCCCGGACTTAAATATTACCTTGTCACGTGTTCCCGGAACATGGAGTGAGTTCAGATTCTCAAATTCAGCAGGTGGCCGCAATCCCGTGGAGGGGACGACCGGCTGAATCCCAGACGAAGCCCTCAAATTGTAAGGATAAATGTGTAGCCCCTCGACCTGGTGGCCCCTTAGGTACCCGTGAGAATGCTTCCTTAAAACTACACACCAAACACACGGTGGCGAGTTAAGAAAACACTCTGATTTATTAAGAGTTTAACAGTAGGTTAAAAGACATGATACATGGGTGTATGCAAGTGCATATTACATTCTGATTGGTCTGTTAGGTTGCAGGGCAAATTCAACAGGGGGGGGGCATACAAAATATCATACACAAAGAAAATGAGTAACAAGGGGGGTTTTCGATTATACAAGAGTTTGTGCAGGTGCACGCTGCATACCAGTTCTAGAGGGGGAGGGTGGAAAATAGAAGCTTAGTAGAAACAGATAAGACATACAGGCTTATTATCGGCAACCTTGAAATGTAGCTAAGGAAAACATGATGAGAACAGACTACGTGCAAATTCTTATATGCTAAATGGGTTCTAAATTTCTAAATTTTAACCCTTCAGTCGCATGCAGAGGGGGTTTCTGAGTACCTGGAAAACCTCCCTGACAGGCCAAAATGTTTTGGGGGGAGATGCAGACAGTCACCACACTGGCCGCTGCACTCGTAGTTACTGGCATATGAGACCCCCAGCATGAGCTGGAGGCACTGGCGGCAGAGGTGAGAGGAGGAGGAGGCGGCAGTGCTCCCTTCCCTGGCTTAAGGGGTAGGGGCACGGAAGGGAGAGCAGGAGGCGGCGTCTGCCTGTAGTGTATAGGATATAGGATAGGATATAGGATGCAGGGAATAGGATAGAAGTTAAAAGATTATGCCTGTCTCAACAATTGCAAACCCCTGCTCCCCCACATCTCACCTCCTGCTCCCCTCTCTGGGCAGTATTCAATGAGAAAGTTCTCCGTGCATGGAGAGCGTTTTATTTCGCTCTCCATGCACTCTCCGTGTTTTTGCGGAGATTCTCCATGTTTGGAGATTCTCCGTCACGGCACTTTACCCACTATTCAATGTGGCTGATGCTCGCCGCCACTCGCGGCGAGTCTTAACCCCTGCAGCGGACGAGCGTCCGCGGCAGGGAGCTTTCAGGGAGCCGGGGGACGGAAGCAGCCAGAGAGATTATAGTCTCCCTGGCTGCTCCAGAGGAATGTGGAGGGGAGGGGGGCTCTCCGGGACCCAGGCAGCACAGGCTGCCCCCCCCTATAGCCAGCGGGGAACCCAGTATTCACTGCACCCGATCGTGCATATTAACGATCAGGTGCAGTGAATATATGAATATGTAATGAGCGGCTCGAGCGCTCCGGCCCCCTGCTGGCTGCACTGTGTAAAAAATAAAAAAAATAAAAATATTTTTTTTTTAATTAAATATATATTCATGTGCTATAAGCACATGAATAAAAATAACATGCCCCTTCACAGAAAAAAAAACTGATTTTTTGACACCAAAATAAAAAAAAAAAACCTTTTAGTTTAAAAGTTCACATTCCAGCTCCCCATCAAAAGATGGAGAATTGCTACACGGAGAGACACGGAGAAAATCACTTAGAAAGACGGAGAATATTTCACATTGAATAGGGTTGCTCGCTTTTGGAGAGCAAAATGCTCCGTCCAAGGCGAAAAAAGCAAAAATTCTCCATAAAACACGGAGAATTTTCTCATTGAATACTGCCCTCTGTCTCACTTCTACCCCTTATCTCTCTCTGTCTTCCTACCTGGCGCTGTCCCTTTCTCTCTTTCTCTCCATAACACTGTACCTCCCTCCCTGACATTCTTTCTCCCTCCTACTTTACACACACCCCTTCCTTTCTCTCTCTTGTTCCGCCCCCTCTGCTCTCTTTCTCTGATGCCCTCCTTTTCAGGAAGCCCTTTCTCTCTACCCACCTCTCTGTCCCTCTCTTTCTCGTTCCTCTCTATCTTTTCTAATGCCTCGTTTGTGTGTTTGTTTGTGTATATGTGTGTGGGGGGCCCTTGCAAAATTTTGCTATGGGGCCCACAAAGTTCTAGTTACGCCCCTATGTGTGTGTGTGGGGGGGGGTTGCCTAGAAACCACCCTTCACCAGCAGCCTAGCCAGTGCACATTACATGTAGTATAAACGGCAGAGTGGAGCTGCTGCACATGCTCAGTGGCAGCAGAACAACAGTCTGCTGTGTCTGTAAATCTGAGTGTCCTCTCATGGCCCAGGGGGATTATTGGGCCTCGATATAATATCAGAAGTACCGTGTTACATAAACTGCACTTTGGGCCTAATTCAAGTTGGATGGGCCCCGTTCTGATGGTGGGGGGACTGTGCTTGTGCGTATTTGTGAATGTACAGGCCACCTGTGCAAATGCCTTTGGCGACTATCACACTTGCCGAAGTGTTCACTTCACACAGGTAGGGAAGGGAGGGGAGCGGCATCAGGGGAACACCCAGCATTTTATGGGCGTCCGTTGGGGCGGCAGCCGGCGCTTACCCGCTCTCTAGGCAAGTGTATGCTGCCTAGCAACCGGGTCTGAATTAGGCCCTTTGCTTGGGACAGACTATAGATCATGGGTCTTCAACCTATGGCCCTCCAGATGTTGTGAAACTACATGTTCCAACATGCATTGCCACATTTTTTCCTATAAGAGCATGCCAAAACTGTCAGGGCATGCTGGGAAATGTAGTTCCACAACATCTGGAGGGCCACAGGTTGAAGACCTGTGCTATAGATTGTTACATGCTAATAATAAATCCTTCATGGGCTGGTGTCACCTGCTTTAAAATGGAATGTTTGAGGCAACGACACTGCATTTTTGCCTAATTATCTTATCCCCCTCCAAATGCGACTCCACATGCAACAAATCTCACCCCCCCCCCCCCCCCCCGGCAGCCCATCTCCTCAACGCAGTGCACCTATCCCCCCACAGTCGTCCCCCCCCCCCCCTCCCATCAGTCCTTGTGCCTGCTCACCTGGAACAAACTCTCTCATACCCTAATTCACAGACTACATTTGTTCCATAGTCACGTTGGGAGACCAGAAGATTTGGGTCTGCTCTCTTTTGTAACCTGTATTCCTTAGCTTGTCTATAACATGCAGATTACTGTTTTTTTGGCAATCAATCAGTTTACAATTGTGTCTTTTCTTTGATATAATATTTATGGTTTAATGTTATAATGGCTATAGCCTGATTTGGCTTAATTATGGCTTACTGTGGAATAGAGGCTGAGTTTCTAAAAATTGCGCCCGAAGCTGATGATGAGACTTGGATTACAAACAGTCCTATATGTATATAGGATCTCAGAGGAGGCTTGGTAATATACTTTAAAATAGCCACGGAAATACTCCTATAAAGGAGAGAGGCGATATTGAGGCTTGGAGTGCAAAACCCATGAGTGCGCTTGCAACAAACCCAGTGAATGGGGTGGCTATAAAAATGGAGGCAGATGATAGTAGGCCCTACACCGCAAAGTCCGGTCACCGCAAAGTTGCCTAATACCGCTGGGCTACGGTAGATTGGGAGGTTCCCTGACTCCAATATTTGTGGCCCATGAATTACCGATATACATTACCTGGAGCATATCCCTAATGAAAGGGAGAACTGCACTCTGAATAAGAGACTGCTACAAACACCCAGGAAAGGATCTGGTATTCACAAAATCACATGGCCACTCAGGATGCGACCTCATAATGTGGGAAGGGCCAGATTAAGGGGGAGCACAGGGGGTCAGTACCCCTGTGCCCCCCTCTAGCTAGGGGCCCCCTGTTGTCGGCATGTACTTTTAAAAATTATATTTCTTTTTTTAGCTAAAGGTTTTGTGCATTTGAGTGGGGTTGTGCTGCAGCTTCACCTATCTGCCAATGTGACAACGATTAATTGTGCTGAGCATCAGGAGCCAAGGCACACTGACTGCACAAGTGTGCACTGCATTACTGGGAGTTGACTAAGATTCATGACACTTTGCACAAGAGGGCAAAAGTGGAGAGGTTTGGGCTGAGCTCTGATTAGTGGAGCTCATTACATGCTTCTCAGGCCCATGGAGAACTGCAGCAGCAGCCTCATCATGGGATGGTTTTTAATCAGAGGCTTTGAGCCTGTAAAGTCTCCTACAGTCCTACAGAGTAAGGTACAGAGGGAAAAACACAGGCTTTTCATGTAGTATATATATATATATATATATATATATATATATTATATTATTAATACCCCCCTGCATTACCCATTGACCAAGTTTATACTGCCTTTACTCTGTGTTTTGACAGTGTAATATTCTTGCAGTTTGCGGCCAGTAGTGACAAGTGCAAGGGGGCCCCCCTGTCTAAAGTGACCGGGGCCCCCCAGAGGCTTAATCCAACCCTGATTACCTACCAGTATATATTTGGATTGTGGGAAGAAACTAGATTACCCATGAAAGCTTAGGCGCAGTACAAGTTGTGTTACCATAATATTACACATAACATGTGAGTTCCTTGTGACTCAGTAGTGCTGAGCATCTTTGTATGTGTCTTTTTCTGTACATATGCAAAAGATGCATATAGGATGCACAATCAGCCTCCGCTTATCAAAAATGTTTGCGGATTGCCTACTGTATATTCTGAGTGTGACTGATGGTGTATCTGCATACAAAATGCTACTTTGCTGTGTATTTTTTTGGGGATTTAAGTTTTTATTGAAAGAAGTGTACATAAGAAAAAACATAGGTTACACATCAACCGACGCAGTCGGGCTTTGTATATGAGAGTTCTTAACAGAGTCTTTACTAGACATAACAGTTGAATATTTGTTAGGTATAGGTGCACTAACCTGTAAGTATTAAAGACATATTCAAATTTTAATCACAACTGTGAAAGAAAAGGATCTAGAACTAGTCGCCAGACCAGTCAGGATAAGCAACAAAGGGGGGAAAGATGGAAAAGAAGGTATGAAAACAGGGGATCTGGGGGTGATGGAGGGGGGGAGTGGGGGTTGCCCTTTGGGCGTTTACATGTTGATAGTTTAGCTGTTATTATATGGTTAAGTCCTAGTGTAATTTAGGTAGGAAAGGGAGTCTTTGAAAAAGAACCAGGGGGCCCATGTTGTCTGGAATGTTTTATAGTTAGAAGGGCCGGACAGGGCTATGTCGTCCATGGATAGAAAATGCGAGGCGGTTAAACCATTCCACTATGGTTGGAGGGGAGGTAGACCTCCAGTGTACCGGAATGACAGCGTTGGCTGCGCTATTTAGGTGTTTGAGTAAAGACTTTATATATGCTGCGATGGGGCCGACAATTTTGTTCAGCAGCCAGAATGTGGGCTCAGGGCTAATGTCTGATCCCATAATTTCCTTAGTTACAGAGATCACCAAATTCCAAAATGGCCTTATGGCGGAACATTCCCACCATATATGTAGCGGGGAGCCTGGGTCTGCATTGCACCTCCAAAATGTCGCTGCGACTCCCGGGAACATTTTCGATAGTACTGTGGGGCATCTGTACCACCTGGATAGAATTTTATATTGAGTCTCTAACACTGAGTAACTGGATGAGCAAGATAGCGTGACCTGGAAGATTTTACTCCAATCTTTGGGGTCTAGACAAATATCTAGATCCTTTTCCCAGTCAGAGGAAAACCGTGGCAATGTAGCGAAGGTATCTTGTATTAGAAGTTTGTACCCTGTCGATAAGAAGTGCTGGGGGGGATACAGCCAGACATAAAGCTTCGAATGAGGTGTGTGGTCTGTGTGCCGCTGTCTTGTACGCAGGGCTATTTTTCAGCAGGCTCCAGCAGGAACTGAGGCCCTTATTCTAGTTCACTCTTTCTGACAAAATCCTTCTTAGATGGACAAAACCATGTGCACTGCAGGGGGGCAAAATGTGCAGCGAGAATTAGATTTGGGTGAGTAATTTTGTTTCTGTGCAGGGTAAATACTGGCTGCTTTATTTTTACACTGCAATATAGATCTCACTTTGAAGTAAAACCCCACCCAAATCTAATTCTCTCTGCACAAGTAACACCTGTCTCACTTGCAGTGCACATGGTTTTGTCCATCTAAGAAGGATTTTGTCAGAAAGAGTGAACTAGAATAAGGGCCTCAGTTCCTGCAGGAGCCTACTTAAAAATAGCCCTGCTTGTACAGTTGTCTGGAGAGTAGGTGTTTGATAGGTATGTACCTCCAGATCTCTGGCGGGGAAAGCTCCAAGTCTCGCTGATTTCTGGGAAAGGTGTCATCTCAGAATGAGAGACCAGGTCTCCTCCGGAGCAATCTCCACATCGATAGCGTTGGGCCTACAGTGGGGTGAGTTGTCGAGGGTGGTATCTGAAGCCAAGCCTCCAGTCCGAGTCGGGATGGCAGCCCATGGCTCTTGAGTATCACCCATTGTTTATCAGGTGCTTGTCTAGTCCATTCCATGACTCTACCCAGCGTGACCGCCTCGTAGTACGAGGGTAGATGGGGAAGCTGCAAACCCCCTAAGTGTCTGCGGAAAAATAATACGTCATGTCGAAAGCGGGGGGTTGCTAGAGCCCCATACAAACTCCCGAATCAGTCACTGGATTTTAAGAAACCATACTTTAGGTATATGGATGGGGATGGTTTGAAATAGGTAGAGAATCCTGGGGAGTACATTCATTTTAATGATACTCGTTCTTCCCAGCCAGGAAAATGTGCCTTTACGCCAATCCCGAAGTTCGTTTTTAAGTTTGGTCAAGAGTGGTAGAAAGTTGTCGGAATAAAGCTGAGATAAGTCTCTATCCAAATACCTAAATATTGAATTTTTGAGGGATGCCATGAAAAGGGGAAGGTGCATTTCCAGTTATCTACCAGAGTGGTGGGGACGGTGAGGTTAAGGGCAGTGGATTTGGAGAAATGAATTTTGAAGTGCGACAGTGCCAGGAATGTATGTGATTCTGAGATGAGATTGGGGATTGAAATGGAGGGATTGCTCAAAGCTATCAACAGGTCGTCTGCAAACAGTGATAATTTGTATTCCTGGCCATCGATGACCAGACCTGTAATATCTGGGTTTATTCGGATTGCTTTAGCCAGGGCCTCTATGCACAAAACAAAAATGAGGGGGGATAAGGGGCAGCCTTAAGGTTACGCATATACCCAGCAGTCTATAACCCTAACCTTACACACACATACCCCGCTGCCTATAACCCTAATCATACATGCATATACCCCACAGCCTTTGCACACACACGCCGCAGCCAATAACACTAACCATACACACACACACACCACAACCTATAACCCTAACCATATACACCCCCCGCAGTCTATAACCCTAACCATACACGCATATACCCCGCAGCCTATAACCTTAACTATACACACACACCCGCAGCCTATAACCCTAACCTTACACACACACCCCGCAGCTTATAACACTAACCTTACACACACACCTCGCAGCCTGTAACCCTAACCATACACGCATATACCCCGCAGCCTATAACCCTAACCATACACACACATCCTGCAGCCTATAACCCTAACCATACACGCATATACCCCGCAGCCTATAACCCTAACCTTACACACACATCCTGCAGCCTATAACCCTAACCTTACACGCATATACCCCACAGCCTATAACCCTAACCTTACAAGCATATACCCTGCAGCCTATAACCCTAATCATACATGCACATCCTGCAGCCTATAACCCTAACCATACACACATATACCCCACAGCCTATAACCCTAACCTTACACACACACCTTGCAGCCTATAACCCTAATCATACATGCATATACCCCGCAGCCTATAACCCTAACCTGACACACACCCCGTATCCTATAACCCTAACCATACATGCATATACCCCGCAGCCTATAACCCTAACCTTACACGCATATACCCCACAGCCTATAACCCTAACCTTACACACACACCTCGCAGCCTATAACCCTAACCATACACACATATACCCCGCAGCCTATAACCCTAACCATACACACCCCGCAGCCTATAACAGTAACCATACAAACACATCAGCCTATAACCCTAACCATATACACACACCTCCCAGCCTATAACCCTAACCATACATGCATACACCCCGTAGCCTATAACCCTAACCATACACACATATACCCCGCAGCCTATAACCCTAACCATACACACATATACCCCGCAGCCTATAACCCTAACCATACACACATACACCCCGCCGCCTATAACCATAACCTGACACACACACCCCGCAGCCTATAACCCTAACCTTACACACACACACCCTGTAGCCTATAACCCTAACCTCACACACATATACCTCGCAGCCTATAACCCTAACCATACACACATACACCCCGCAGCCTATAACCCTAACCATATACACATATACCCCGCAGCCTATAACCCTAAGCATACACACACACACCTCCCAGCCTATAACCCTAACCACACATTCATATACCCCGCAGCCTACAGTATAACCCTAACCTTACACACACCCCGCAGCGTATAACCCTAACCTTGCATGCATATACCCCGCAGCTTTATATAATGTGTAAGGGGCATTACAGTGTTGTGTGTATTCTATTAGTGGCATTATGGTGCATAGTGTAAGGTACATTATGGTGTGTGGTGTATAGTGTGAGTGTCATTAAGATAAGTTGCATAATTTATAAGGGACAGTACGTGGGTGGGGGGGGCGCCAGAAAATATTTTGGCTGGGGGGGAGCAAAATTTCTATTTACGCCACTGTGCTGACTCCATCCATCCACTTAGTGTGGCCAGTCCACTCTCCCACCAACGTTCCTGATTTTCCTGATTCGTCTGGAACCCCATGTTTGTTGGGATACCTGCATTATCCCTAATTGTTCCAGTACAAAAAGGAGAAAACGCCTAAAAGGGAGGCTTGACTTCTTGATATTATAGGGCAACTCAGGACTATTGCTGTCACCATATCTCTGGACATACAAACCTTACCAGAAGATTCCAACGGATGGTAATATACAATATACAATATCATTTAACAAGCCCTTTACTATGGAGATTTCAACATCACACCCAATATCCCTGTGATATTTTATGCTTTATTGTACATTTTTCATGTTTTATGTTTAATACTCATATTCATACTTAATTATTGAATTATTGTTTTTTAATTGAGAACCCTGTTGTCTAAATCATTGGAACAGCCAGCGCTGGCACAATCTCTGCTTTTTATCTTTATATTCTGAGTGTGACTGATGGTGTATCTGCATACAAAATGCTACTGTGCTGTGTATCTTAATAAAACACTGTAAAGTTCAAATTTGTATGCAGATACAGCTGCAATTGCCCAATGTATTGTGGATAAGATGGATTGTAACAGAAACAGTTGCATGAAATAACACTCAGCGCTACCGAGTCATGACTAGACAGCTGCATGTAGACGCAGCTGTAGTTATATTATGTAGCACCATTCATGCTCTCTTCCTCCTACATCACATGGTATCATAAGTGACATCATAATGTGGTGATGTCATAATAGACACCAAACAGAGAATGCCTCATTTCTGTACACTGAGGCGATAGAGGATGGAGCGCATTACTTTCCTCCTCCTATTTGTGGCCTATTTAGTTACAGACACCGCACATGGAGGTGAAACATCAGGTACATTTATTTATTTGTTTCTTCTTATCTGACTACATGTTATATTTATTTTACACATGCACATATATATAAATATAAATAGATAGATAGATAAAAATACAACATAAGATAGATAGATAGATAGATAGATAGATAGATAGATACAGCATGTTGAATCTATCTATCTATATATTTATCTTGTCTATCATGCCGTATCTATCTATGCATATGCTGTATCTATATATACACTGCATCTACCTATCTCTCTCTCTCTCTATCTATCTGTTTATAAATGTGTGTGTATATATACTGTATATATGTGTATATATACTGTATCAATCTATACACATAAATATATATATATATATATATATATATTATGTAGCGCCATTCATGCTCTCTTACTCCTACATCACTTGGTATCATAAGTGACATCATAATGGGGTGATGTCATCATAGACACCAAACAGTGACATCATAATAAGGTGATGTCATAATAGACACCAAACAGAGAATGCCTCATTTCTGTACACTGAGGTGATAGAGGATGGAGCGCATTACTTTCCTCCTCCTATTTGTGGCCTATTTAGTTACAGAGACCGCACATGGAGGTGAAACATCAGGTATATTTATTTATTTGTTTCTTCTTATCTGCCTACATGTTATATTTATTTTACACATGCACATATATATAAATATAAATAGAGAGATAGATAAATAGATAGATAGATAGATAAAAATACAACATAAGATAGATAGATAGATAGATAGATAGATAGATACAGCATGTTGAATCTATCTATCTATATATTTATCTTGTCTATCATGCCGTATCTATCTATACATATGCTGTGTCTCTATATATACACTAAATCTACCTGTCTCTCTCTCTCTGTCTCTCTGTCTCTCTCTCTCTCTCTCTCTCTCTCTCTCTCTCTCTATCTATCTGTATACACATATGTGTGTGTGTATAAATACTGTATATATGTATTTATCTATACACATAAATATATATATACATATATATATTATGTAGCACCATTCATGCTCTCTTCCTCCTACATCACATGGTAGCATTAGTGACATCATAATGTGGTGATATCATAATAGACACCAAACAGAGAATGCCTCATTTCTGTACACTGAGGTGATAGAGGATGGAGCGCATTACTTTCCTCCTCCTATTTGTGGCCTATTTAGTTACAGAGACCGCACATGGAGGTGAAACATCAGGTACATTTATTTATTTGTTTCTTCTTATCTGACTACATGTTATATTTATTTTACACATGCACATATATATAAATATAAATAGATAGATAGATAAAAATACAACATAAGATAGATAGATAGATAGATAGATAGATAGATACAGCATGTTGAATCTATCTATCTATATATTTATCTTGTCTATCATGCCGTATCTATCTATACATATGCTGTGTCTCTATATATACACTAAATCTACCTGTCTCTCTCTCTCTGTCTCTCTGTCTCTCTGTCTCCCTCTCTCTCTCTCTCTCTCTATCTATCTGTATACACATATGTGTGTGTATAAATACTGTATATATGTATTTATCTATACACATAAATATATATATACATATATATATTATGTAGCACCATTCATGCTCTCTTCCTCCTACATCACATGGTAGCATTAGTGACATCATAATGTGGTGATGTCATAATAGACACCAAACAGAGAATACCTCATTTCTGTACACTGAGGCGATAGAGGATGGAGCGCATTACTTTCCTCCTCCTATTTGTGGCCTATTTAGTTACAGAGACCGCACATGGAGGTGAAACATCAGGTACATTTATTTATTTGTTTCTTCTTATCTGACTACATGTTATAATTATTTTACACACACACACACACATATATATATATATATATATAAATAGAGAGAGAGAGAGAGAAAGAGTATATTTATGTCTGCGATATCTATCTATGTTCCTGTAGATAGATAGATAGATAGATAGGTAGATAGATAGATAGATAAAAATACAACATTAGATAGATAGATAGATACAGCATGTTGAATCTATCTATATATTTATCTTGTCTATCATGCCGTATCTATCTATGCATATGCTCAGTGGCGGAACTACCGTGGGTGCAGGGGGTGCAGTTGCTATGGGGCCTGGCGGCTGGGGGGGCCCAGGCCCCACAGACAGCAAGCAAGCACTCCCCTACACTAACTGACCATGACCGCCGTAATATTATTGCTACCGGATGCCGAGCTGTCCGGCCGCCATTAGAGCTCGCCCCCATTGTGACGTGTGCTGTCCCTGCCCCGATTGTGACGTGTGCTGGGCTGGCCGGGGGAGGAAGGGGAAGGGAAGGGTCCGGCCGTCCGTTTGTCCTGCTTGTGAGACTCGCGAGATGATGACGTAATCTCGCGAGTCCGTGCACACTGTGCTGCTGCATACTCTGCTATTAGAGCAGAGACTCACGAGATGATGATGTCATCATCTCGCTAGTCTCTGCTCTAATACCAGAGTATGCAGCAGCAGCACATCGCCAATGGGAAAAGGGGGACAGTGAGACACTGCATGCTGCTGCCTGGAGTCGGACTAGTGGACGGACGCGGCCACAGAGGGATCTAGTGGAATCCAGATTCATCATCCAGTTCTGGCTCAAAGTGAAAAAGCAGCATTTAATATTTCTGGTGAGCTGGGCTATAATTTCATTTATTTTACTGTATTTTTCTGCATATGTGCGTTGCATAATGTATAATGTGGGCACAGAGGTGCGTGACGCATCTCTGTGCCCGCGTTATACATTATGCGACGCGCCGTGGGTTGCATAATGTATGCAGTCGCATTATACATTATATACAGAGGTGCGTCACGCAAGACCGGGGGGGGGGGGGGGATGGCGGGGGATGACGACGACTTGGACAGGGGGGCCCCATTATAAATTTTGCTATGGGGCCCACAAAGGTCTAGTTACGCCTCTGCATATGCTGTATCTATCTATACACTGAATCTACCTATCTCTTTCTATTCTACTGTACATAATATATATATATATATATATATATATTATATATATATATATTTATGTGTATAGATAGCTATACACATAAATATATATATAATATATATATATATATATATATATATATTATGTAGCGCCATTCATGCTCTCTTCCTCCTACATCACATGGTATCATAAGTGACATCATAATGTGGTGATGTCATAATAGACACCAAACAGAGAATGCCTCATTTCTGTACACTGAGGTGATAGAGGATGGAGCGCATTACTTTCCTCCTCCTATTTGTGGCCTATTTAGTTACAGAGACCGCACATGGAGGTGAAACATCAGGTACATTTATTTATTTGTTTCTTCTTATCTGACTACATGTTATATTTATTTTACACATGCACATATATATAAATATAAATAGATAGATAAAAATACAACATAAGATAGATAGATAGATAGATAGATAGATAGATACAGTATGTTGAATCTATCTATATATTTATCTTGTCTATCATGCCGTATCTATTTATGCATATGCTGTATCTATATATACACTGCATCTACCTATCTCTCTCTCTCTATCTATCTGTATATAAATGTGTGTGTGTATATATACTGTATATATGTGTATATATACTGTATCTATCTATACACATAAATATATATATATATATATATTATGTAGCGCCATTCAAGCTCTCTTATTCCTACATCACTTGGTATCATAAGTGACATCATAATGGGGTGATGTCATCATAGACACCAAACAGTGACATCATAATGGGGTGATGTCATAATAGACACCAAACAGAGAATGCCTCATTTCTGTACACTGAGGCGATAGAGGATGGAGCGCATTACTTTCCTCCTCCTATTTGTGGCCTATTTAGTTACAGAGACCGCACATGGAGGTGAAACATCAGGTACATTTATTTATTTGTTTCTTCTTATCTGACTACATGTTATAATTATTTTACACATACACACATACACACACACACACACACATATATATAAATATAAATAGAGAGAGAGTATATTTATATCTGCGATATCTATCTATGTTCCTGTAGATAGATAGATAGATAGATAGATAGATAGAGATAGATAGATAGATAGATAGATAGATAGATAGATAGATAGATAGATAGATGGATGGATAGATAGATAGATAGATAGATAAAAATACAACTTAAGATAAATAGATAGATACAGCATGTTGAATCTATCTATATATTTCTCTTGTCTATCATGCCGTATCTATCTATGCATATGCTGTATCTATATATACACTGAATCTACCTATCTCTTTCTATTCTACTGTATCTATCTATACACACATATATATATATATATATATATATATATATATATATATATATATATATATATATAATGTAGCGCCATTCATGCTCTCTTACTCCTACATCACTTGGGGGGTTATTTTGGTTCAGTCTTTTTGACAAAATCCTTCTTAGATGGACAAAACCATATGCACTGCAGGGGGGCAGATGTAACATGTGCAGAGAGAATTAGATTTGGGTGAGTTATTTTGTTACTGTGCAGGGTAAATACTGGCTGCTTTATTTTTACACTGCAATTTAGATCTCACTTTGAAGTAAAACCCCACCCAAATCTAATTCTCTCTGCACAAGTAACATCTGCCCCACCTGCAGTGCACATGGTTTTGTCCATCTAAGAAGGATTTTGTCAGAAAGAGTGAACTAGAATAACCCCCTTGGTATCATAAGTGACATCATAATGGGGTGATGTCATAATGGACACCAAACAGTGACATCATAATGGGGTTATGTCATAATAGACACCAAACAGAGAATGCCTCATTTCTGTACACTGAGGCGATAGAGGATGGAGCGCATTACTTTCCTCCTCCTATTTGTGGCCTTTTTAGTTACAGACACTGCACATGGAGGTGAAACATCAGGTACATTTACATGCATTACTTCTTATCTGTCTACATGTTATATTTATTACACACACACACATATATATATATAGAGCGAGAGAGAGTATATATTTATATCTGCTATATCTATGATCCTGTATCTAGATAGATAGATAGATGCAGCGTATAGATAGATAGAGCATATGTATGTATTTATATACACACACATATATATATATATATGCTCTATCTATCTATCTATCTTTATCTACTGTATCTATATATCTATCTATCTTGTCTATCATGCTGTATATATCTATCTCTATCTATGAATATGCTGTATCTATCTATACAATGAATCTACCTATCTCTCTCTCTCTTTCTATCTGTATATATATATATATATATATATACTGTATCTATCTATACACACACACACATATATATATATATATATATATATATATATATATATAAAATGTAGCACCATTCTTACTCCTAAATCACTTGGTATCATAAGTGACATCATAATGGGTTGATGTCATAATAGACACCAAACAGTGACATCATAATGTGGTGATGTCATGATAGACACCAAACAGAATCCCTCATTTCTGTACACTGAGGCGAGAGAGGATGGAGCGCATTACTTTCCTCCTCCTATTTGTGGCCTATCTAATTACAGACACCGCACATGGAGGTGAAACATCAGGTACATTTACATGTATTACTTCTTATCTGTCTACATGTTATATTTATTACACACACACACACATTGTATTTAGATATATATATCACACACACACACACACACACACACACACACACACACACACACACACATATTGTATTTATTTATATATATATATATATATATATATATAGAGAGAGAGAGAGAGTATATATAATCCTGTGTAGATAGATAGATAGATAGATAGATAGATAGATAGATAGATAGATAGATAGATAGATTAGATTGATGTAGATACAACTCGATTAGATAGATAAATATAGATACAACATAAAATAGATACAGCATACATACATACAGACATATATATATGTACCCCTATTCTTTCTTCTTCTTTTCATATATATATATATATATATAATATGTTGTATCTATCTTTATTTGTATATCTATCTATCCATTAGTTTATCATGCTGTGTTTACAGATGGGGCCGGGCTCTTCTTTGCTGGCGAATCACCAGAACGTCACTGCTGGCGATCCGCCAGCAGCCCGGTTCGCCATCTGACACTCAGTTTCCTTCGGCGGGGTGACGGGAACCCTGTCCGTCTGCGCTTCAGGGAGACGGACAGGGTTAGGGGGGTGCGAGGAGTTGGTGGGGACCCCGGGTGACCGCCGACAAGCCGGCAGTGACCTGAGGGAAGCGCCATCGGAAGGCGGGTGGCGGGGGATGGCGGGTGGCGTCGCCATCCCCTGCAATGATGAGCCCCGCTCCATCTGTATGTAACTCTATCATATAAATATATATCTATCGATACACACAAAAATATATATACTGTATCTATCCATCGATACACACACACACATCTTTCATTATATTAAAAAATAACTTTTGACTACTAAGTAACGGGTGAGTGCTCCTTGCTGCAAGATAGTAAAGGTACCAGGGGTGCATTGTAGGACATAGGGGACAGGGCGCATTGTGTGATATATAAGGTGGATCTTGGAGAGTACAGGATGTATTGTTGGACTCAGGGGGGGTGATTCCGGCACCTCTGGTCCAATGCCATATGCACAATGATTAATAGCAAAGCTGGAACTGGTAACACATAGCCCCTTAGTGTAGTATGTATAGCGTACTGTAACTGCATGTATCATAATGTAAGCACAACTAGAATACTCATGAATTGTCCTTGTTGTTTTCTCATGTCCCCCCAGCTCCCATGTATGCCGAGGGCATTGATAAAAGCCCTGCAGTAGATGGTAAGTACAGCTATAATACCCATGTAACTGTAATAACAGTATCAGTGTATGTACAGTTCTGTATAACAATTGTTGGTGTTTTCTTGTTTTGCTCCAGATTCATCCGCGGACGGCACAGTGGAGGACTATCTCCCATCACAGCAGAGTAAGTTATTCAAATAATCCCTCTTTTTACTGAGTATAACACATCATACAGTACAATGGTGGTTATGCCCATTTCTATAATAAGAATATGATAGCGCTACAGACTGCAGAGCTGTAATAGTGCAGGCGATAAATATAAGGAATGATTGAAATCCCTCCAGCCAGAGGCGTACCTAGATATTCATGGGCCCTGTAGCAAAAGTTTGTAAGGGTCCCCTATTTAGCAAGTGATGGTGATAAATGTATGTAAAACATATTACTTAGACAGCAAAGATGGGCCCCCTTCAGCTCTGGGCCCCATAGCAGCTGCACCACTTGCACCTATAGTAATTACGCCCTTGCCTCCAGCTGTATAGGAACTATACATCCCAGCATGCCCAGCCACAATGTTTCTATTAGTGGTATGATGAAACATTGACAGGACATGCTGGGATGTGTAGTTCCACAACAGCTGGAGAGTCACATGTTGAACACCCCTGGCCTAAATGAAAGTCCAGAGAGCGGCTCCTCAGCGGATTACCTCAGCCCATGTTACAGAGGTGACAGGAAATGGAGCCGCTTCTGTGTTACACCCATGGCTGTACAGTTCTTATGTTGCAGATATGGAATAACAAAATTACTTTAACGTATTTCTTCTTATGTGTTTCAGAGCGTCCCGGTGATACAAGGTCATCAGCGATATTAGTGATGGACATCGCGCCAGGTAAATAATCAAATGGTTAATAAGAAAATAAGAGAACCTGATGGATTGTGTTCTGTTGTGTGTTGCACATATCAGTCATATAACATATGTGGCAGGTCTGTGCGCTATGCAGAATGAATGTACGTACACAGTGGCTGATATCATTTACATTATCGCTCATTTTGACCCTTTTGAGCAATATTCCTCATTATATCGCCCAGTGGGTACAGGCCATAAGGGCTACTACTGAAGTATTAGATGTGGCATCTTTTGGTGTTTAACGATAAATACAGTTCTGCAGTTACACATCATAGATGGTTCTAATGACAGTTTGTTAATAAAGTATATGGGATCAGTTTTAATTTATAAGCCCCATTGCAGTGAGAAAGGGTTAATGGCAGTGGTTCCCAAACTGTGTATTTAAAGAATTTCAGCCTTTATTTAAAGTACCATTTTTATGAATTAACGAGAGTCATCTTTTTGTACCATTTCAGTAATAAAAGGCCTGGAAAAAAGACTCATCCACCTCGAGGAAGAACTCAAGAAGCAGGAAAAATTAAACTTATATACACTCTTAAGTTTAATAATCATCATCATCCTGTTCTTCGTAGCGGGCCTGCTGTTCTTCCTCTGCTACCGGGCGTGCTTAAGGTAGGGATTGTGTTATTTCTTTTATTGTCCATTTATAAATGTTCAACCTGAAAATTAATTTATCTCTCTATTTATTAACAGATCAGAGGACAGAGATATAGACATCGAAGGTGAGAAAACCTACAGTTATCTATATGTGCCGTACAATTGCATAAAATGCAGACATCCAGAAATATAATGTTATTTATTTATCTTTCTATCTAGATCCTTCTCGTGGCGCAGATTCAACTGCCAACTAAGAGGATGCAGGCCGTGTGTGCGCTGTCTGGTTCTAGTTGTGAGGAACTGCTGTAAGAATGTGTTCTTGTATGAGCTATTAGCTGTAGCATATGCAAGAACCCATACTCACAGCAGTTCCTTACAGTACATCTAGACCAATAGTGCTTCATCTGAGGTTCTAGTTGTGAGGTATTACTGTAAGAAATAGCTCCTGCATTTGCTATTAGCTGTAGCTATTGCAAGAACCCTTTCTTACAGCAATTCCTTACTTGTAGAGCCATAGCACTTAATATACAGAGTATTCTCCGGCGCACACTTCTACCAACGGTGTATTATCAACATCAAAAGCATCAAGTAACATCCGCTCTTATAACATCAATTAAGATCTGCAGTTGAATAAAAAAAATAAAAAATAAAATGAATGATTGTGTTATTTGTTGATCTAGTACTCGGTATTATAGAATAATATAAATGTACACAGTGGTGCCTGGATAATGGCCCACAATGGTTCAGAAGCGCTCTAACACCTTATGAGCAATTCGTGGGATCTTATTCTACAACTGCTAGAGATTCTCACCATGGGACTGATTCACACCCAGTTGTAGTGTGGTGAGAATTCACTACACTACAACTGCCGATGCTAGGCTCTGGGAGGGGGGGGCTCAGCAAAGGGCAAGGCGGAGTCACACCCTGCAATGTGCCCGCTAAAGTACAAGGACTTTGTTACACAGGGAAGCGCTTGGACAGCGGTTGCAGCAAGATAAACCTTGGAGGCAAGGAGGCAAGATAAACCTTGGTGCCCCCCCCCCCACCCCCCCACCCCCCCATAGACAGATAGCTAGAGGTAGGGAGAATGAGATAGGGGGAGTGAGGGAGAGAAAAATAGGAGGAGAATTAGAGAGATAGGGAATGATATATAAAGGGAGAAACAAGAGAGTGTCAGAGAGAAATAATGTAAGGGAGGGAGGAGGAGTCAGGGAAAGTTAGAAAATGAGCAGCCCTCACCTTATTGACACCGCTAAAGCCACAGTGCCGGAAGCCACAGAACCTGTCCTGTAGTGAGCAGCCCCTGTGTCTCCACCACTCTGGGCTTCTTAAATGTGTGCTGCCTCCCGCCAGCTCCTGCACTGCAGCCTGCCCTAAGTTCTGTTCGCAAGCCACAGGTACTGTAGGCTGCAGATTCAAATTGTCCTGGACAGCCGCTGGCAGTACAGCTCTGCAGCTGTATATTACTGCCTGCGCTGCGTACCATGGCTGCTGGTGACGGGGTCCCAGGGAAACTTTCTCCCTGAGCTAGCTGGTGTTTGAAGGAGAGGATGTGCCCCTTCAGGGCTTAGTGCCCCAGCGGCAGGAGCCTCCGTTGCCTCTGGAGATCAGCAATGAGTTCTGAAACTTTGTCGTCTGTGCAAATCTGAGTATCACTGAAGCTTCCACTAATCTGCGACTGAGACAGACAGGAAGTGGTCAGCGCTGACATCACAGACCCACCCTGAAAATGCCTGGGCACACCTGCTTTTTTTCCTGCCACACCCAGAAAATGGCAGGTTTCCACCCCCAAACGTCGACTTCCAGTCAGTCAAACTACGATCCACATGCATTTTTGTTGCTGTTTCCCATCATGCGTGCGCAGTGTGTATGGTACACATGCACATTTGTTCCATAGTCATTTGATTTTATTATTTGTTGATCCATGCTAAATTAGCCCCATGGTGTATTAAATAAAATAAATGATTGCCCATGTAAAGAAGGATGATATGCTCCTGAAATAATGGCATGCCATGATAGGTACCAGCATAGAATGCTGAAAAGATGGGGCATAAATCCCCTTATATGATGGCACATAAAGATTTATTTCGTTTTGATAAAAAATTGCCTGTGTATACAGAGGAGAAATAAATGTATATAGTGCAGCTTGGCGGGTATGTATTCCTTGTGTGATACTGTACTTGTCTGTACCTGCTTTTACTGCTACCTACCCGAGCTGGTGCAGCGACCAGTGGCGCCGCAGATGGCTGCCTAGGCGCTGTGCTGCTCGGCGGTATGTGTTCCCCGCATGTAACGTCTCAATGTAATGTATGTATTTCCCCCCCCCCCCCTTCATCCCTGCTGATGCTGTACTGTATATCCACAAAAAATTCCTAGTGTGCGCAAGCACACATGGCCAATAAAGTTGATTCTATTCTATTCTATAGGCGAAACTAGAAATTTGGCAATGGGTGGCCCCAGTTCCAAATTTAAAGTTGCCAAATAAATGAATTCAACAAAAAAGGGGGCGTGGCCTCACTGCAATGGGTGGGAATGGCAGCCGGAGTTTCATGCAGCAGTTGAGAATGGTGGGAGGTGCAGGGTCAAGGAGGGGCAGTCAGGCTTTGATGGAAGCAGGCCTGACACTAGGCAAACTCTAATAAAAAGGTGTATAATGCATGGCCACATAATAGTACCGATTAACATAACACCACACAGTATGACCTATATTCACACAAGTAGTGCCACTTAGTATACACATTATGCCAGCTAGAGTTTCTTAGACAGACTGTGCCAGGTAGAGCCCCTTAGGCACACTGCACAAGTTATAGCCCCTTGGACACACAGCATAAGGATTACGCACACCGTAATGCCCATTACACACTAAACCACTTAGCTAAAGGTTTTGTGCATGGGATTGGGGTAGTGCTGCAGCTTCAACTATCTGCCAAGGTGACAATGATTAATGGTGCTGAGCATCGGGAGCACAGGCACACTGATTGCACAAGTGTGCAGTGCATTACTGGGAGTTGACTAAGTCCCATAACACTTTGCACAAGAGGGCAGAGGCTGAGAGGTATGTGCTAAGATCTGATTGGTGGAGCTCATTACATGCTTCTCAGGCCCATGGAGGACAGCAGAAGCAGCCTCGTCATGGGAGGGTTTTTAATCAGAGGCAGTGCTGATCCTTTGAAGTCTCCTACAGTCCTACAGAGTAAAGTTCAGAGGGACAAACACAGGCTTTTCATGTGAGATGTATATATATATATATAGTATCCGGAGGTCCGGCACTCCCAAGGAAAGTGTCAACTTGGGCTGGTGCCAGCACAGTAAAGTAAATAGTAGTCCGTGTGGTGCGGCACTCAGCGCGATAAAGTAAATACACGTACCAACAACAGTGGGTAAACGACAACGTTTCAGTTGTATTTATCACAACTTTTTTTGACTTGAAAAAAGTTGTGATAAATACAACTGAAACGTTGTCGTTTACCCACTGTTGTTGGTACGTGTATTTACTTTATCGCGCTGAGTGCCGCACCACACGGACTACTATATATATATATATATATATACAGTATATATATTCCAGATTCCAGATTCCCAGATTCCAGACCGGCACTCAGGAGTTGAAGAAAGAAAAGTATTTATTCCATGTGCAGAAAAGGCAACAGCAGCTGTCCCAATAGCTGTTTCAACTGGACTCTGCTATTTGTCATCTGGGGAACAGAACACCCAAAATCCACAGCATATATAGAGAACAATTGCACCAAAAAGAATATAAATTAGGTCCGTTTGACCTCACTTGTCACAGATGATGTCAGTGGTACAGTGACATGCCTGTGGGCATGTGGTGCTGGGCAGACTGACAGCGGCGTATATGTTGTGAGGCAACTGGGTAGGTACTGCAGAAATTGAGGTTTTGGGGTTTGAATGCATCCACAATCTCCTTCGGAAAGGTTATGGTGGGGTGACTTGATAAAACCACCAATCTTTTGAAACAGGGATAGGAATATCTGTACATAAATAGTTACTCCTAATTAATAAATACTATCTCTACTACTCCTGGGGGGATATTAAACAATCCCGCACAGTGATATTATTGGTCAAGGCAGGAGTTGCTGTGGGACACATATGTGATATATCCAAATAAACAACCATATTTATGGCACTACATTTATAGAATTAATGCTGGCATACACACCAACATAGGTGACAGCAGTCAGAGCTACAAAGTATTAGTGTAACACATTTCTTGCACCTACCTTCAAATACCACAAGTGGTCAATAAATAATATCACTCTAGTAATCCTGAATAGGGAGCGGAGTCTCTGAACACAGAGATCCATTAGGAATCAATGAATGGGGTGTGTTAAGAGACCACATATAGCGTGACTGCCGGTCCAGGCAGAGGCTGTAGTGGGACAATCTGACAGAGCCACCAAAGGCTTCAAAATACCTCACTAGATCCATACAGTCTTACCAATATATGCTACAGCGGTTAGGGGTGCTAACTATTCATGAGAGAATAAATCTACGGTATAAGATAGTGGCACCTATATATATGAATTGGTGACAACATCACCAATAATAAAGGTGCTAACAACCTATGTGTTAAAGTACCACTGTCACACTATACTTAAGACAACCACTCTCGCAAACTGCGGGTATATAAATAATCATATCCACCAGTAACGATAAATATGAATCAATGAATATGGTCAAATTTTTGCTTTTCTATAAATAAACAGCAAAAGAAACAATTGTAACAAAGACAAACTCCCTAGAGAAATCAATCATATTGAACAAGATTAATGGTGCTGAGCATTGGGAGCACTGGCACACTGATTGCACAAGTGTGCAGTGCATTACTGGGAGTTGACTAAGTCCCATAACACTTTGCACAAGAATGCAGAGGCTGAAGGGTATGTGTTGAGCTCTGATTGGTGGAGCTCATTACATGCTTCTCAGGCCCATGGAGGACAGCAGAAGCAGCCTCGTCATGGGAGGGTTTTTAATCAGAGGCAGTGCTGATCCTTTGAAGTCTCCTACAGTCCTACAGAGTAAAGTTCAGAGGGACAAACACAGGCTTTTCATGTGAGATGTATATATATATATATATATATATATATATATATATATTCCAGATTCCAGATTCCCAGATTCCAGACCGGCACTCAGGAGTTGAAGAAAGAAAAGTATTTATTCCATGTGCAGAAAAGGCAACAGCAGCTGTAGAGAACAATCGCACCAAAAAGAATATAAATGAGGTCCGTTTGACCTCACCTGTCACACTGTCACAGATGATGTCAGTGGTACAGTGACATGCCTGTGGGCATGTGGTGCTGGGCAGACTGACAGTGGGATTCCCCGTGCGTCAGACTAGAGGCTGACTAAGCGCGGAGACTCGCCACAAGCTGGGTGTTTTGCCAGATATTGCTAGGTGACAGACGAGCTCCTGTTGCAAGGGCACAAAGGATACAGTGTTCATGGGAGAAAGTGGTGGTGGCATTGGCAGTACTGGCGTGATCATTTAAAGCCACCTTGTATGGAGACAGATGGGGTTAGCGCCGCTAGTCATCCAGCGGGTAGAATGCATGTGAATGAACGTAGGATGTGTTTACTAAGCAGAGTGGGACAGGCATAATATGACACGCTGGGGTCAGGGAAACCCGGTAATGGGGTTTGCGGGCTTCAGCCCATATATAAACACAAAACACATAGTCTAGACACACGGAGGTGTCCAGGTAATAAATAAGCAAAAGCAATTAGTCACGGCACGCGGCAGTGCCTGTTACACAGTAAACACCACAATATGTGGTAGGAGTCTCAATACAGCACAGTATCGGGTAAAGATGTTATGCAATGTCACAAGAGTCGGTAGGATGCAAGGTGCACGCCAAGAGGCGTATCAAGTGTCAAAATAAAGTAGGTGTCCAACATATAATGTGTAGGAGAGTGTTAGAGGAAACATCCCATCTTAAAGACTTCATTGAGGCCATACTGGGCCATACAATTCAATCTGAAGATCCTCTGGAGTTCTCTTTGAAGGAGTTTTTCCCTATCGCCACCTCTTTTCATTGGCGGAATATGATCAATGATGGTGCATTTGAGTTGTGAGACATTGTGGGATTTAGATATACAGTGTCTTGCCACAGGTAGGGTTTTCAGTTCATTCTGTGCATCTTGAGTAATGAAGCTGTTTTCATAGAGGAGCGGTGTTGGCTAAGTCTTTCCTTATGCATTCTAGTAGTTTTGCTAATGTATAGCAGATTGCAAGGACATCGTACGCATAAATGACATATCTGCTGTTGCAGTCCAAGCAGTGTTTAATGGTGTAGTCAACACCATCTTGTGGGTTGACAAAGTGGTGTCCAGTTTGTAAGAATTGGCAGTTGGAACAGCCTAAGCATCTGTATTTACCCTTCTTGCGACTGAGCCAATGTGCCTTACTCGCCGGTGCTAGTCCTGGAGCTGTTTTCACCAGGAGATCTCTCAAGTTGGGACCTCTTCTATAGGCAAACCTGGGAGGTTGAGAAAGTTCTGTGGATAGAACAGGGTCACTGGATATTAGGTGCCAGTGTTCGTTGACTTTTTGGCATATATGTTGTGAGGCAACTGGGTAGATACTGCAGAAATTGAGGTTTTGGGGTTTGACTGCTTCCACAATCTCCTTCGGAAAGGTTATGGTGGGGTGACTTGATAAAACCACCAATCTTTTTAAACAGAGATAGGAATATCTGTACATAAATAGTTACTCCAAATTAATAAATACTATCTCTACTACTCCTGGGGGGGGGGGGGGGGATATTAAACAATCACAATCACTGCCGGTCCAGGCAGAGGCTGTAGTGGGACAATCTGACAGAGCCACCAAAGGCTTCAAAATACCAGACTAGATCCATGCAGTCTTACCAATATATGCTACAGCGGTTAGGGGTGCTAACTATTCATGAGATAATAAATCTACGGTATAAGATAGTGGCACCTATATATATGTAGGGGTGACAACATCACCAATAAAGGTGCTAACAACCTATGTGTTAAAGTACCACTGTCATACGATACTTAAGACAACCACTCTCTCAAACTGCGGGCATATAAATAATCATATCCACCAGTAACGATAAATATGAATCAATGAATATGGTCAAATTTTTGCTTTTCTATAAATAAACAGCAAAAGAAACAATTGTAACAAAGACACACTCCCTAGAGAAATCAATCATATTAAACAAGATTACACTTTGCACAAGAGGGCAGAGGCTGAGGGGTATGTGTTGAGCTCTGATTGGTGGAGCTCATTACATGCTTCTCAGGCCCATGGAGGACAGCAGCAGCAGCCTCGTCATGGGAGGGTTTTTAATCAGAGGCAGTGCTGAGCCTGTGAAGTCTCCTACAGTCCTACAAAGTAAAGTACAAAGGGACAAACACAGGCTTTTCATGTGATATGTATGTATATATATATATATATATATATATATATATATATATATATATATATATATATATATATATATTAGGGCGGAGTGAAAAAACTGAAATTGAGAAATTCTAAATCGGCTAGTGTGGAAAAGTTGTGACTTGACTTGAATAAGAAACGTGCAAAAGCATTTTGATCTGAGTCAACATCTTCTGTTCTGTCAAGAGGCCTGAAGTTTCACTTTTTTGGTGAAAATGACGAAAACTATGAAGATGCTCCGATCTAGTTAAAATTATGTCAGGATGTCTTAGAGTGGTTCATTAATATACTTTAGCATAGTAAAAGAGAGTACGAGATTGTCCTAGTGCAAAGTGACTGACTTTGGTGGGAGAAAAAATCCCTAATAATTGACCCATTTTCATGGTCACAATTGTGAATATTGTGTGTTTTCTCCTGAACGTGTTTATAATAGAAGAAGCACAAATACTCTAAATGGAATTTCGGTGACACTGTGTGAAATATAACACAGCATAATAGCCCTTAATCAGACCTGATCCCAGTACAAATTTGTTCTCAAATTGGGCAAAACAAATGCTGCATTGCAGCAAATTTGCTGTTAAATTTGGGTGGGGTGTGTTGAAGCTGAAATCTAAATGACAGTGTAAAAATAATGCAGCAGGTATTTACCTTGCACAGAAACAAAATAACACACACAAATCTAAAGGTGGCCATACATCTACAGATCGATTGTCAGATTGGGCCGGTTGGAACAAACAGCTGGTAATATCTGAATGACAGTTTTTCAGCATTTCAAAGCAAATGGTCAACTGTCATTTGCTCTCATCTTTTACCAGAATTTTGTTCCAACCAGACAGATCGGACAATAAATCTGTAGATGTATGGCCACCTTAAATCTCTCTGCACATGTAACATCTGCCCCACCTGCAGTCCAGCATTTTTTTGTCCATTTTGAGAACAAATTTGTACTGCGATCAGGTCTGATTAAGGGCCATTATGCAGTGTTATATTTCACACAGTGTCACTGAAATACATGAAATTGGATTTATGCTGCTCTCTTTGCAGTGCATATACAAAGATAGACAATCATGTGTATATAAATAAGAAATAACTGTTGCAGTCTGTTATTGAAAAACAGTAACTGTTACAATAAGTATTACAAGTAAGTGTAAACTGTCTAATGTATCATTTTACATATCACCTCTGTTTATTGACAGAAAAACAGTGTTGCATCCCCTATGCTGGGAACATAAATGGGCTGCATTACAGCATATAATTATGCCAAAGATAAGCCAATATATTAACTGTTAAATACATTGAAGTGTATTATGATGTAATAAATTGTAAGCTTGCAGCAGGGCCCTCTAACCCCCAAGTCTGTCTGTCATTACCCAGTTTGTTTTATCACTGTCTACTATTGTAAAGCACAACGGAATCTGCTGAGCTATATAAGAAACTGTAAATAAATAAATAAATAAACAAATACATCTAATGTTTAGGGAAAAAAAAAACAAGAACATTGATTCAAAAAATAACAGGTTAATCATTCTATGAGTGGTGTCCAGCAGTACATATATGCCAATCACTGTGTTCATTTCTAGGCAGCAGGGCCGTCTTAACAGCAGTGTGGGCACTTGGGCAAAGCAATGCACTGGGGCCCTTACCCATTCTCCCCTCCTAGGGGTGGGGGGTGGTATCAGCAGCAGCTTTGATGTCCCACGGGTGGCAGGGGGTGCTCTAACTTCCATTCAACATGTAGGACCTGGAGCAGTAACTTCTGCTAATTACTCCTTTACTGCACAGGTGGTGGGAGGGTGAACACTAACATGTGGAAGGGGGCACTGAGCTGTATGAAGGGTCCCTTGTAAATGACTTCCAGGGAGGTAGGGGGTGTTTTATACACAGGGGACGGTTGGATAATGGAGTGGGCTTAATATTCGTCATTTTCCGGTGTAAGGGCAGCTTGTTTGACTGCAGATATCGCCATTATCTGGAAATAGATTTCTTAGCCTAGTATAAAAACCTAGAGTCCCAACTTTCAGGAGGTGCTGGGAACTTGGGTATCAGAGATCAGGAGCCAGAGCAATCCATTGACAAAAATATAAAACTACACCAGACGTTTGGAGCTGGAGCAGGGACCGGCTGCTGGAAGGCTGATATCTCTGGTTCTGGGCATGATAGAGACAAGCCGCTAGTGTCAGAGAGAACCTGAGAAATATGACTGGAAATTGTATTTAACAGGTCGGATGTGGACTGCTGCTTTGAAGTTGGATATCTGCAGTTCCCCAGGGCCGATTTTCAAAATTCTGGTATCCCTGGAAAAAGGGCTATCAACATACAGCCCTTATACACCTGGGGCCCCCTCTGCAAGTGCCCATTAAGCCCATATAAAAAGATGGCCCTGCTAGGCAGGATTGATCAGCAATACTTATTACAGCATAATGCACTTTAATGTATTTAACTGTTAATATATTGTCTTATCTTTGGCATAATTATATGCTGTAATGCAGCTGCAGGTGGGGCAGATGTAACATGTGCAGAGGGAGTTAATGTGGCCATACATCTACAGATTTATTGTCCGATCTGTCTGTTTGGAACAAAATACTGGTAATGGATGAGAGCACTTTGCTTTGAAATGCTGGAAAACTTCCAAAAACTGTCATTCAGATATTACCAGTTGTTTGTTCCAACCAGCCAGATCTGACAATCGATCTGTAGATGTATGGCCACCTTTAGATTTGTGTTGAGTTATTTTGTTTCTGTGCAGGGTAAATACCTGCTGCATTATTTTTACACTGCAATTTAGATTTCAGTTTCAACACACCCCACCCAAATTTAACTCTCTCAGCATGTTACATCTGCCCCACCTGCAATGCAGCATTTGTTTTGCCCATTTTGAGAACAAATTTGTACTGCAATCAGGTCTGATTAAGGGCTATTATGCAGTGTTATATTTCACACAGTGTCAATGAAATTCCATATAGAGTATTTGTGCTTCTTCTATTATAAACACGTTCAGGAGAAAACACACAATATTCACAATTGTGACCATGAAAATGGGTCAATTATTAGGGATTTTTTTCTCCCGCCAGTCAGTCACTTTGCACTAGGACAAGCTCGTACTGTTTTTTACTATGCTAAAGTATATTATTGAACCACTCTAAGACATCCGGACATAATTATAACTAGATTGGAGCATCTTCATAGGTTTCATTATTTTCACCTAAAAAGTGAAACTTTAGGCCTCTTGCCAGAACAGAAGATGTTGACTCAGATCAAAATGCTTTTGCACGTTTATTATTCAGGTCAAGTCACAACTTTCCCACACTAGCCGATTTTGAATTTCTCAATTTCAGTTTTTTCACTCCGCCCTATATTCCAGATTCCAGACCGGCAGTTGAAGAAAGAAAAGTATTTATTCCATTTGCAGAAAAAGCAACAGCAGCTGTCCCAATTGCTATTTCAACTGGACTCTGCCATTTGTCATCAGGGGAACAGAACACCCAAAAGCCACAGCATATATAGAGAACAATTGCACCAAAAAGAATATAAATGAGGTCCGTTTGACCTCACCTGTCACAGATGATGTCAGTGGTACAGTGACATGCCTGTGGGCATGTGGTGCTGGGCAGACTGACAGTGGGATTCCCCGTGCGTCAGACTAGAGGCTGACTAAGCGCGGAGACTCGCCACAAGCTGGGTGTTTTGCCAGATATTGCTAGGTGACAGATGAGCTCCTGTTGCAAGGGCACAAAGGATACAGTGTTCATGGGAGAAAGTGGTGGTGGCATTGGCAGTACTGGCGTGATCATTTAAAGCCACCTTGTATGGAGACAGATGGGGTTAGCGCCGCTAGTCATCCAGCGGGTAGAATGCATGTGAATGCACGTAGGATGTGTTTAATAAGCAGCGTGGGACAGGCATAATATGACACGCTGGGGTCAGGGAAACCCGGTAATGGGGCTTGCGGGCTTCAGCCCATATATAAACACAAAACACATAGTCTAGACACACAGAGGTGCCCAGGTAATAAATAAGTAAAAGCAATTAGTCACGGCACGCGGCAGTGCCTGTTACACGGTAAACACCACAATATGTGGTAGGAGTCTCAATACAGCACAGTATCGGGTAAAGATGTTATGCAATGTCACAAGAGTCAGTAGGATGCAAGGTGCACGCCAAGAGGCGTATCAAGTGTCAAAATACATTAGGTGTCCAACATATAATGTGTAGGAGAGTGTTAGAGGAAACATCTCATCTTAACCCCTTCCCGACATTTGACGTACATTTACGTCATGGTCGGGATGTACTTCCCGACACATGGCATAAATGTACGTCATGCCATTAAACTGTCACCGCGTCTATAGACGCGGTGACAGTTTGGAGATGTCTGCTGTCCCTGACAGCCGACATCCCCCCTCGCCGCCCTGGGGGGGCAGGGATGCCCCCCCCGGTCGGCGATCGCTGCGATTGGCTGTTCAAAAGTGAACAGCCAATTGCAGCGTTTTCTGTGTTACCGGCGGCTAAGCCGCTCGGTAACACAGAGATCGGTGCTGTTAAGTACAGCACCGATCACCACCGATCGGCAGCCCTCCCTCCCACCCACCCGGCAGCCTCCCTCCCACCCACCCGGCAGCCTCCCTCCCACCCGGCAGCCTCCCTCCCACCCAGCCAGCAGCCGCAGCGCCAGCCCCCCTCCCACCCCCCCGCCAGCCGCAGCACAGCAGCAGAAACGTTTATGAAATGAACTATATATATATATATATATGTGTGTGTATATATATATATATATATATACACATATATATATATATATATATGTGTGTGTGTATATATATATATATATATATATATATACACAAATCCAAGAACTGCCGGCACTCGCTGGGTTAATGGTGCAGCATGCTCCAGGTGCCAGAACGAAATAATACAGAGATTTCCAATGTTCAATGAAGAGCAAAAAACGGCACTCAGGAGACTGATTTCATGCAGACAAAAACGATGTATTAAAGTGTACAGGGGAACGTTTCGGGGAGTGACCCCCTTCCTCAGCCCCAACCTACAGCACTGGAAAATACATAATACAAACAATTTATACTCACCTGGCTGCAGGACACCCCAGGACGCGCCAACAGCGTGTAACCAGCCGGCGGAAGTGAATCACTGACGACTTCCGGTACGCGATGCGCAGCCTTAGTTGCTAGGCAACATCTGGCTTGCGCTTCACATCACAGGAAGTGCAGCGTTCCACCTTCACTGCCGGGAGGAACATGACTGAAGCGCCTTCACTTAGAGCGCCCGCAGCCAGGAGTACAACAATATAAAAACACAGGCTAATCTGACGCATACCAATCTGGCTCCAGAGTGTCAGCAGCGCGCGGCTGGGACCACTGTAGACCAAACACTGACATCATGATTGCATAGGTGTGTCTTACCGTGGAGCTCCCACTCAGCAGACCCACCATGGATATCAGGAGTAGTCCACAAGTGTTCCCGCCGACACGATGTCGACTCCTGGGCATCTTGACTGGCTGTGCGTGTAGCCTGAAACAAAACATAAAGAATACATAAAAAACATGTTAGCAAGGTGGAACAGCAAAACAGTATATGTACATGGCTTCAAAAAATCCCAAACAAAATATATAAGTCAGAACAAGATATTAATGGACCATACTACTAGATTTAATAAAGGGTGTTCCAATTAATCTTTTCGTTGAGGCCATTGGGATGAATGGTACCCAACTTAAAGATCCATTCAGATTCTTTAATCAGGAGTTTTTTAGATCTATCTCCCCCACGTGGAGTTTCAGCCACATGATCGATCATGAAGTACTTGAGGGAGGTAATAGTGTGGCCACACTGTTTGAAGTGACGTGCCACCGGCTGATCAATCTCCTTGCCCCGAAGGGTCAGGTTGATCGCAGACCGGTGGGCCGTCATGCGCTCCCTAAATGTGCGGGAGGTCTGCCCTATGTAGTAAAGACCACATGGGCAGACAATGATGTACACGACATGTGACATCCTGCAGTGCAATACCTGCCTGATGTCAAACATCTTAGGACCATGTGGATGCTTGAATTTTTTGCAAGACACGATGTGTCTGCAAGTCTCACAATCCCAACAGCTGTAACAGCCTGGAGCCTTGGTGTAAGTGTTGAGGGGTTTGGGTATCCCCATGCCTGTAATGTCAGCCTTGACCAGGCGGTCACGCAAATTTGGACCCCTGCGGAAGGCTGCTAGTGGCCTAAGTGTGTTAAGTCCCGGTAAATCCGGGTCTGTTTTAACAATGGGCCACAAAGCATTAGTGGCATGGCGGATCACAACACTAGCAGTAGAAAAGGAGCTAGACCAAGGTAAGACTGCAGCAGAGTTTTTGGGTTTGGATTTGAGTAAATCAGAACGGGGAATTTGTAACACTTCCAATTTTTGTGACTGTAGAATTTTTGGGTCATAACCCCTCGTCACAAATTTGGAAATGAGGGTATCCAAACGTGATTCCAACTTGCTGGGATCGCTGACGATGCGAGCAACTCTCATCATCTGCGACCGCGGGAGCCCCCGTTTGAGAGCCGGAGGGTGGTGGCTCGACCCAAGCAAGAAGGTATTCCTGTCAACATCTTTAAAGTAAATGTCAGTGCCAATGGTATTGTCACTGATGGTGACAGCCACATCAAGAAAATGGGTGACAGTACTGCTGTAAGTAGCAGTGTATTTGATGGAAGAGTTGCCGAGATTAATGTCGGCAATCCATGTCGACAGCTGCTCCTGCCCACCCGTCCACAAGATGAAAATATCATCAATGTAGCGGGTGTACAGGAGCAGGTTATCGCGTACAGCAGGATTGGCAAAAAACTTTGTCTCCTCCTCAAAGAACATAAAAATATTGGCGTAAGAGGGGGCCACAGGAGAACCCATGGCACACCCTCTTAGCTGCAAATAATAACCCCCATCAAATAAAAAATAATTGCGTTGCAAAGTAAGTGTAAGCAATTCAATAAACAAATCGTGATCAAGCAAGCCCGGATCCAGATATTGTGCAATGAACTGTCGAACAGCCTCTACCCCACCATCATGCGGGATGGAGGTGTAGAGGCTGCACACATCAAGGCAGACCATAATTGTGCCTTCAGGCAACACATCAAATTGTTTAAGCAGATGGATGAAACTTGTAGTGTCCTTGAGAAAGGTAGATTTTAACAACAATAGTGGTTGCAATAAATGATCCAACATTTGGGCAGTAGCTTGATATAATGAATCACGGGCCGATATAATTGGCCTGCCCGGAGGTGATAGGGGATTCTTATGCACTTTGGGTAAAGAGTACAACACTGGTACCACGGGGTGTTCTTTATGCAATGCTTTCACTACTTTAGATGATATTTTGCCATCCTGCTGGGCCCTATTGAGGATGGAAAGCAGTTCCTTTTGGTACTTTGCAGTGGGGTTGGCAGGAAGTTTACTGTAAACCTGGGCATCGGCAAGTTGGGCTTGAAGTTCTTGGCGATATTTGGAGACATCTTGCACAACAATCGCCCCGCCTTTGTCGGCAGGACGAATAACAATGTCCTCATATTTACTGAGGGTACTCAGGGCTTGAGCTTCTGGCCGGGTTAGGTTCTTTTTGAACTTCCCCGGAGCCTGAGAGAATTTTGAAATCGAGTCATCCAATAATCGACCAAATGTCCTGATGGACGGATTCGTGGATACCGGGTCAAAATGAGATCTGGTGGTTTTACTCAAAAACTGGTGCATCGGGTCCATCGATGTCTGGGGGGGTGTGGCCTGAAAATGCTCCTTTAACCTTAATTTTCGTTGGATTTGGTGGTGATCTCTCTTCCACATGAATGGATCATGAAGATTAGTTGGTACAAATGTGAGGCCTTTGTTAAGTACCTGGATTTCTGTAGTGGACAGCTCACGAGATGACAGATTGATGACTACTGATTCATGTTGACGCGTCGGGGTGGATTGCGTCGAATTTCTTTTGGCCTGGCCCCCCCTACGGGTGGGCGCTTTTCGTTGGGCTTGGCTCTGGAGGAAACCTCTGTCCCGCCTAAAGGGATGCCTCCGGTGTGGGTTGCATCATCGGAGTCGGAGATAATGAAATCACTATCATTGTTGGTCTCACGTGCCTCCTGATGTCGACGACCACCCCGAGGTTGCCACGGGCGACGGCGTCTCTCAGAGGATTCTTGACGTTGGTTCACCCCGGACAGCCAACTATAAACACGATTATCCTCGTAATCACTGTCAACAGTAGCTCTTTTATTTCTTTTGAACTTAATCAATTCATTGTTGTAAGCCATACATTGAGCCTCCAATTTATCAATCCAGGTCTTATTAGATTCATGATTGAGCAATGCTGCGTGAGTTTTAGTGAGATCAGCAATCTTGTTCCTGGTCACCTGCAGTTCCCGTCCTGCTTCTTCGACGACCAGGATCATAAGATCCAGGGAACAGTGGTTAAGGATCCCAATCCAGCGGCGCACAAAGTCGGGATTGTGTCGACCGATTGTGGGCGTGTTGCGCACCCGGAATCCCCGGGGAATGCGCTTGGCCCTATAGTATTCGGAAAGGGAAGTCCCATGTAACAAATAGTCTGTCTCACGTTTGCGCAGACGGTATAATTGCTGATGAATATCCTCAATGGTGGCCTCTGGGCCCTTAGGGATCTCGTCTGGACTAAATAAAATGTTCTCGATCTCTGCTGCCGTATACCTATAAGTTTCACATGGAGGGACTGCAAATACCCTACATCCTGCTGTGTCAGCAGCCGGAGAGGCGTTAGATGCTTCCATGTCCACAACAACGGTTAATGCAGCCAAAACGAGAAAACAGTCCAATTGATAAAAAGGATGAAGCATAAATTGCTGTATAATCTTCTCCAATCCACAATAGTATAAACAGTCAATGGTGGTTTTGAAGAAAGTGCGGTGCCTTGCCAACCGGTGTCGGATTTGGCAAGGCACCGCACTTTCTTCAAAACCACCATTGACTGTTTATACTATTGTGGATTGGAGAAGATTATACAGCAATTTATGCTTCATCCTTTTTATCAATTGGACTGTTTTCTCGTTTTGGCTGCATTAACCGTTGTTGTGGACATGGAAGCATCTAACGCCTCTCCGGCTGCTGACACAGCAGGATGTAGGGTATTTGCAGTCCCTCCATGTGAAACTTATAGGTATACGGCAGCAGAGATCGAGAACATTTTATTTAGTCCAGACGAGATCCCTAAGGGCCCAGAGGCCACCATTGAGGATATTCATCAGCAATTATACCGTCTGCGCAAACGTGAGACAGACTATTTGTTACATGGGACTTCCCTTTCCGAATACTATAGGGCCAAGCGCATTCCCCGGGGATTCCGGGTGCGCAACACGCCCACAATCGGTCGACACAATCCCGACTTTGTGCGCCGCTGGATTGGGATCCTTAACCACTGTTCCCTGGATCTTATGATCCTGGTCGTCGAAGAAGCAGGACGGGAACTGCAGGTGACCAGGAACAAGATTGCTGATCTCACTAAAACTCACGCAGCATTGCTCAATCATGAATCTAATAAGACCTGGATTGCTAAATTGGAGGCTCAATGTATGGCTTACAACAATGAATTGATTAAGTTCAAAAGAAATAAAAGAGCTACTGTTGACAGTGATTACGAGGATAATCGTGTTTATAGTTGGCTGTCCGGGGTGAACCAACGTCAAGAATCCTCTGAGAGACGCCGTCGCCCGTGGCAACCTCGGGGTGGTCGTCGACATCAGGAGGCACGTGAGACCAACAATGATAGTGATTTCATTATCTCCGACTCCGATGATGCAACCCACACCGGAGGCATCCCTTTAGGCGGGACAGAGGTTTCCTCCAGAGCCAAGCCCAACGAAAAGCGCCCACCCGTAGGGGGGGCCAGGCCAAAAGAAATTCGACGCAATCCACCCCGACGCGTCAACATGAATCAGTAGTCATCAATCTGTCATCTCGTGAGCTGTCCACTACAGAAATCCAGGTACTTAACAAAGGCCTCACATTTGTACCAACTAATCTTCATGATCCATTCATGTGGAAGAGAGATCACCACCAATTCCAACGAAAATTAAGGTTAAAGGAGCATTTTCAGGCCACACCCCCCCAGACATCGATGGACCCGATGCACCAGTTTTTGAGTAAAACCACCAGATCTCATTTTGACCCGGTATCCACGAATCCGTCCATCAGGACATTTGGTCGATTATTGGATGACTCGATTTCAAAATTCTCTCAGGCTCCGGGGAAGTTCAAAAAGAACCTAACCCGGCCAGAAGCTCAAGCCCTGAGTACCCTCAGTAAATATGAGGACATTGTTATTCGTCCTGCCGACAAAGGCGGGGCGATTGTTGTGCAAGATGTCTCCAAATATCGCCAAGAACTTCAAGCCCAACTTGCCGATGCCCAGGTTTACAGTAAACTTCCTGCCAACCCCACTGCAAAGTACCAAAAGGAACTGCTTTCCATCCTCAATAGGGCCCAGCAGGATGGCAAAATATCATCTAAAGTAGTGAAAGCATTGCATAAAGAACACCCCGTGGTACCAGTGTTGTACTCTTTACCCAAAGTGCATAAGAATCCCCTATCACCTCCGGGCAGGCCAATTATATCGGCCCGTGATTCATTATATCAAGCTACTGCCCAAATGTTGGATCATTTATTGCAACCACTATTGTTGTTAAAATCTACCTTTCTCAAGGACACTACAAGTTTCATCCATCTGCTTAAACAATTTGATGTGTTGCCTGAAGGCACAATTATGGTCTGCCTTGATGTGTGCAGCCTCTACACCTCCATCCCGCATGATGGTGGGGTAGAGGCTGTTCGACAGTTCATTGCACAATATCTGGATCCGGGCTTGCTTGATCACGATTTGTTTATTGAATTGCTTACACTTACTTTGCAACGCAATTATTTTTTATTTGATGGGGGTTATTATTTGCAGCTAAGAGGGTGTGCCATGGGTTCTCCTGTGGCCCCCTCTTACGCCAATATTTTTATGTTCTTTGAGGAGGAGACAAAGTTTTTTGCCAATCCTGCTGTACGCGATAACCTGCTCCTGTACACCCGCTACATTGATGATATTTTCATCTTGTGGACGGGTGGGCAGGAGCAGCTGTCGACATGGATTGCCGACATTAATCTCGGCAACTCTTCCATCAAATACACTGCTACTTACAGCAGTACTGTCACCCATTTTCTTGATGTGGCTGTCACCATCAGTGACAATACCATTGGCACTGACATTCACTTTAAAGATGTTGACAGGAATACCTTCTTGCTTGGGTCGAGCCACCACCCTCCGGCTCTCAAACGGGGGCTCCCGCGGTCGCAGATGATGAGAGTTGCTCGCATCGTCAGCGATCCCAGCAAGTTGGAATCACGTTTGGATACCCTCATTTCCAAATTTGTGACGAGGGGTTATGACCCAAAAATTCTACAGTCACAAAAATTGGAAGTGTTACAAATTCCCCGTTCTGATTTACTCAAATCCAAACCCAAAAACTCTGCTGCAGTCTTACCTTGGTCTAGCTCCTTTTCTACTGCTAGTGTTGTGATCCGCCATGCCACTAATGCTTTGTGGCCCATTGTTAAAACAGACCCGGATTTACCGGGACTTAACACACTTAGGCCACTAGCAGCCTTCCGCAGGGGTCCAAATTTGCGTGACCGCCTGGTCAAGGCTGACATTACAGGCATGGGGATACCCAAACCCCTCAACACTTACACCAAGGCTCCAGGCTGTTACAGCTGTTGGGATTGTGAGACTTGCAGACACATCGTGTCTTGCAAAAAATTCAAGCATCCACATGGTCCTAAGATGTTTGACATCAGGCAGGTATTGCACTGCAGGATGTCACATGTCGTGTACATCATTGTCTGCCCATGTGGTCTTTACTACATAGGGCAGACCTCCCGCACATTTAGGGAGCGCATGACGGCCCACCGGTCTGCGATCAACCTGACCCTTCGGGGCAAGGAGATTGATCAGCCGGTGGCACGTCACTTCAAACAGTGTGGCCACACTATTACCTCCCTCAAGTACTTCATGATCGATCATGTGGCTGAAACTCCACGTGGGGGAGATAGATCTAAAAAACTCCTGATTAAAGAATCTGAATGGATCTTTAAGTTGGGTACCATTCATCCCAATGGCCTCAACGAAAAGATTAATTGGAACACCCTTTATTAAATCCAGTAGTATGGTCCATTAATATCTTGTTCTGACTTATATATTTTGTTTGGGATTTTTTGAAGCCATGTACATATACTGTTTTGCTGTTCCACCTTGCTAACATGTTTTTTATGTATTCTTTATGTTTTGTTTCAGGCTACACGCACAGCCAGTCAAGATGCCCAGGAGTCGACATCGTGTCGGCGGGAACACTTGTGGACTACTCCTGATATCCATGGTGGGTCTGCTGAGTGGGAGCTCCACGGTAAGACACACCTATGCAATCATGATGTCAGTGTTTGGTCTACAGTGGTCCCAGCCGCGCGCTGCTGACACTCTGGAGCCAGATTGGTATGCGTCAGATTAGCCTGTGTTTTTATATTGTTGTACTCCTGGCTGCGGGCGCTCTAAGTGAAGGCGCTTCAGTCATGTTCCTCCCGGCAGTGAAGGTGGAACGCTGCACTTCCTGTGATGTGAAGCGCAAGCCAGATGTTGCCTAGCAACTAAGGCTGCGCATCGCGTACCGGAAGTCGTCAGTGATTCACTTCCGCCGGCTGGTTACACGCTGTTGGCGCGTCCTGGGGTGTCCTGCAGCCAGGTGAGTATAAATTGTTTGTATTATGTATTTTCCAGTGCTGTAGGTTGGGGCTGAGGAAGGGGGTCACTCCCCGAAACGTTCCCCTGTACACTTTAATACATCGTTTTTGTCTGCATGAAATCAGTCTCCTGAGTGCCGTTTTTTGCTCTTCATTGAACATTGGAAATATCTATATATATACACATATATATATATATATATATATATATATATATACACACACACATATATATATATATATACAGTGATCGGTGCTGTTAAGTACAGCACCGATCACCACCGATCGCCAGGCCCCCCCCCCCCCCTCCCACCCGGCAGCCCCCCCTCCCACCCACCCGGCTGCCGCAGCGCCAGCACCCCTCCCACCCCCCCACCAGCCGCAGCGCCAGCCCCCCTCCCAAAGCTGGTGAGCAAAATGGGGTCACATGTGGGGGGGTTCCACTGTATTGGTGCTTCGGGGGTCTTGCTAATGCGACATAGCACCCACCATTCATTCCACCACCAAATATCACTCCTTCCCTTCTGAGTCCTGCCATGCACCCAAATAGTATTTTTTGGTCACATATGAGGCATTGCCGTACTCGGGAGAAATTGGGGCACAGATTTTGGGGTGCTTTGTCTCCTTCATTCCTTGCGAAAATGAAAAATTTTGAGCCAGAACTGCATTTTTGTGTAAAAAATTAAATTTTTTTACACAAAAATGCAGATCTGGCTCAAAATTTTTCATTTTTGCAAGGAATGAAGGAGACAAAGCACCCCAAAATCTGTGCCCCAATTTCTCCCGAGTATGGCAATGCCTCACATGTGACCAAAAAATACCAGTTGGGTGCATGGCAGGACTCAGAAGGGAAGGAGTGATATTTGGATTTTGCAGCACAGATTCTGGTTGAATGACCCCTGAAGCACCCATACAGTGGAACCCCCCCACAAGTGACCCCATTTTGCAAACTACACCCTTCAGGGAATTCATCAGGGGGTATAGTGTACATTTCAAACCCCCAGGGGTTTCACCAATTTTGATACAACTGAGCTGTGAAAATGAAAAATTAAATTTTTTCATTTTCACAGCCCAGTTGTATCAAAATTGGTGAAACCCCTGGGGGTTTGAAATGTACACTATACCCCTAAATGAATTCCCTGAAGGGTGTAGTTTGCAAAATGGGGTCACTTGTGGGGGAGGTTCCTAACTTTTAGCATCTTATGGTGCCTAGAAACCTACATGGTGCCTAAAATATAATCTCATAAAAAGGAGGCTCCAAAATCAAGTAGGTGTTCCTTCTATTATGAAGCCTGTGGTTTGGTCAACGTGCACACTAGGGCCACATATAGGATATTTATGAAAACAAAAGAATTGGGGGAATCAATTTTTAGTCACATTTCTCTAGTTAAATGTACTGTGTTCCTTAGAAAAATGTATTAAAATTGCAAATCTGCAAAAAAAATGAAATTTTGAAATTTCACCTACACATTGTTTTAATTCCTGTGAAACACCTAAAGGGTTATCAAACTTCCAAAATGCTGTTTTGAATACTGTGAGGGGTGCAGTTTTTGAAATGGCATCATTTATGGGGGTGTCTCACATACAAGTCCCTCAAAGTCTCATCAGAACTGAACTGGTCCCTAAAAAAATCAGTGTTTGAAATTTTCTTGAAAATTTGAGAATTTGCTATTCATATTTTAAGCCTCCTAGTGTCCAAAAAATTTAAAAGGAAGTTGAAATAATGATGGAAACATAAAGTAGACATATGGTCTATGTTAGTTATTAACTATTTTGAGTGGTATGATTATTTGTCTCACAAGCAGAAAATTTAACATTTTGCAAATTGCTAAATTTTCCATTTTTTTGCGACATTTTGGTATTTTTCACAAAAAAACACAGACTGTATCGACCCAAATTTACCACTAATTTGAAGTACAATGTGTCACGAGAAAACAATCTCAAAATCACTGGGATAAGTAAAAGCAAAAAAAAGTTATCCCCACTTAAGTGATACATGTCAGATTTGAAAAAAAGGGCTCTGTCAGGAAGGCAAAAACTGGCTGTGTCAGGAAGGGGTTAAAGACTTCATTGAGGCCATACTGGGCCATACAATTCAATCTGAAGATCCTCTGGAGTTCTCTTAGAAGGAGTTTTTCCCTATCGCCACCTCTTTTCAGTGGCGGAATATGATCAATGATGGTGCATTTGAGTTGTGAGACATTGTGGGATTTAGATATACAGTGTCTTGCCACAGGTAGTTTCTTGAGCTCATTCTGTGCATCTTGAGTAATGAATCTGTTTTTGATAGAGGAGCGGTGTTAGCTAAGTCTTTCCTTAAGCACTCTAGTAGTTTTGCTAATGTATAGCAGATTGCAAGGACATCGTAGGGAATAAATTACATATCTGCTGTTGCAGTCCAAGCAGTGTTAAATGGTGTAGTCAACACCATCTTGTGGGTTGACAAAGTGCAGTCAAGTTTGTAAGAATTGTCAGTTGAAACAGCCTGAGCATCTGTATGTACCCTTCTTGCGACTGAGCCAATGTGCCTTACTCGCCGGTGCTGGTCCTGGAGCCGTTTTCACCAGGAGATCTCTCAAGTTGGGACCTCTTCTATAGGCAAACCTGGGAGGCTGAGAAAGTTCTGTGTATAGAACAGGGTCACTGGATATTAGGTGCCAGTGTTCGTTGACTTTTGGCGTATATGTTGTGAGGCAACGGGGTAGGTACTGCAGAAATTGAGGTTTTGGGGTTTGACTGCATCCACAATCTCCTTCGGAGAGGTTATGGTGGGGTGACTTGATAAAACCACCAATCTTTTGAAACAGGGATAGGAATATCTGTACATAAATAGTTACTCCTAATTAATAAATACTATCTCTACTACTCCTGGGGGGATATTAAACAATCCCACACAGTGATATTATTGGTCAAGGCAGGAGTTGCTGTGGGACACATATGTGATATAACCAAATAAACAACCATATTTATGGCACTACATTTATAGAATTAATGCTGGCATACACACCAACATAGGTGACAGCAGTCAGAGCTACAAAGTATTAGTGTAACACATTTCTTGCACCTACCTTCAAATACCACAAGTGGTCAATAAATAATATCACTCTAGTAATCCTGAATAGGGAGTGGAGTCTCTGAACACAGAGATCCATTAGGAATCAATGAATGGGGTGTGTTAAGAGACCACATATAGCGTGACTGCCGGTCCAGGCAGAGGCTGTAGTGGGACAATCTGACAGAGCCACCAAAGGCTTCAAAATACCAGACTAGATCCATGCAGTCTTACCAATATATGCTACAGCGGTTAGGGGTGCTAACTATTCATGAGAGAATATATCTACGGTATAAGATAGTGGCACCTATATATATATATATATGAAGAGGGGACAACATCACCGATAAACAGGGCCGGTGCAAGGTTCCCCAGCGCCCTAGGCAAACTGTCTGCCTAACACCCCCCCCCCCCCATATATATATATATATATATATATATATATATATATATATATATATATAGGCCCCCCTATCAACTACAGCTTGAATAAACATCCAATATCCAAATAAACAAAGAAAGAATGAGGGCACTCACCAGAGCATCCAATTAGAGACCTTTTAATCCATAGTTCACATAATCAGGTCCTAGTTATGGGAACTATGGATTACAAGTTTTCTATTTGGATGCTTTGGTGAGTGCCCCCATTCTTTGAGATATATATATATATTCAAAGGCTGCGGTGCTCCTGCCCGGCTTCCTTCCCCCTTACCTCAGGCCATTGCTGGTGAGGTATAATGTGTGGGTGGCGGCCAGCTCTACTCTTTCGTGGGCTGGCTTCTGCTGCCTTGTCCTTGCCAGGGCCATCTTAACACCATTATTGGCCCCCGGGCAAATCAGCGCAGTGGGCCTTTCCAGGAGCACACACTTCCTACTTGGGCCCCTCCAGGAGCACAAACAAATCTAAAAATAGAAAGCACAGAAAGAGTGAGGAGAGAGGCAGTGGGGTTGGGCAGAGAGGGATCATGCACACAGAGAGATAGGGTGAGAGAATGGGGTTCAGGCACAGAGAGATAGATAGGGATGAAAGAGGGGGGGTCAGGCAGAGAGCAAAAGAGAGGGTGAGAGAGAGGGGTCATGCACAGAGAGAGAGACAGGAGTGAGGGAGAGGGGGGTCAGGAAGAGGGAAAGAGAGAGAGGGGGTCAGGCACAGAGAGAGAGGGGAGATCAGGTACACAGAGAAAGGGGGTGAGGCAGAGAGGGGTGAGAAAGGTGGGGTCAGGGTCAGAGAGAGAGAGAAGGGGGGGTGAAAACAGGGGGTTCAGACAGAGAGAGATTAGAAAGAGGGGGCAGGCAGAGAGAGAGGGGTAAAGGAGAGGGAGGTGTGAGGGGGGTTTAAGCAGAGAGTGAGAGAGGCATGATCTACACATAATGCACACAGATGAATATAGGTCCAGAGCTGGCAGCTGCTTACTTGTTAAGGGAGGGATGAGCCAGCAGGATATGATGCCGATGGACCAGGAGGACAGCAGAGCAGGACTGGAGGGAGGCTAAGGAGGACCCGTCACCCTCCTGCACTCCCAGTAATGCCGTGCGTGCGGGGTGCGGGGCGGGCGTCGGGCATCGGCGGCTGCACTGGGGTCACTTGAGTCCTCTCTGCGCCCCACAGACCCTGCTTCCCCAAGCATCAGTGGGGTCTGGCTTATTGTACACGGGGAAGCAGGGATGATGCGGGTATCTGGGCAGCGGGGAGAAGCGTCTGACAGCTTCAGTATCGCTATTTGCAGGCATTGCGGGAAGCGCTGCTGAATATGAAAAGAATTTCCAGATGCTGATTGGCTGAATTCTCTCCAATCAGCGTCGGGACAGTTTTTTCATATTCAGCAGCGCTTCCCGCACTGCCAGCAAATAGCGATACAGAGGTACGCTGGTGGGCGGCAGATCATCAGAGGGAGGCTGGCGGGCATCAGTTAAGAGGGAGGCTGGCGGGCATCAGGTCAGAGCCTGGGGGAGATTAGCGGGCTCTCTGCGCAGGTGGGACCTTTCCTGCTGCTCCTACTGCAGCTCATTACCGCCCTCCAGTGGCCGGCGCCCTAGGCAAATGCCTAGAGCTGCCTAGTGGTGGCGCCGGCCCTGCCGATAAAGGTGCTAACAACCTATGTGTTAAAGTACCACTGTCACACGATACTTAAGACAACCACTCTCGCAAACTGCGGGTATATAAATAATCATATCCACCAGTAACTATAACTATGAATCACTGAATATGGTCACATTTTTTGCTTTACTATAAATAAACAGCAAAAGAAACAATTGTAACAAAGACACACTCCCTAGAGAAATCAATCACATTGAACAAGTTTAAGGGCTGAGAAACTTGCACCACAGTAATAAACCGCAGCAGCATTACCAGCTACAACCTTCTTGGCATATTGTGTAACTAAATAAGGCGAAAACAGGCTGTGCTTTTTAATTCTATTTACACTCATTATTTTACAATTAGAGCACTAAGTTCATGTTATATGTTATGTATTGTATCTGTATGTGTATTTTAACCCCTTATTTCACATTATAACCCTTCTCGTTCTGATCCCACAAAAAGTCAAATGGATCCTTTAAAAAAATTTAAATAAAAGTTAAATATCAAAGCCAATGATTGGTGTGCATCCAGCCATACAACTCTTTTGTTACTACCAGTTGTCTTGGTTTGCACCCCCGCAAATAAAATATAATATTGCGGACATTCAGCCTTAATAAATAGGAATAATAAAGCAGTGTGCAGACTTTCCCTACCCCTATCCTGTACTAGTTACATACTATGCCTGTCACACGCTGCTTATTAAACTCATGTTATGTGCATTCACATGCATTCTACCCGCTGGATGACTAGCTGTCTCCATATAAGGTGGCTTTAAATGATAGAGCCAGTACTGCCAATGCCTCCTCCACTTTCTCCCATGCACACCGTATTCTTTGCGCCCTTGCCACAGGAGCGCATCTGTCACCTAGCAACAGCCGGCCAAACACCCAGCTGATGGCGAATCTTTGTGCTTTCCCGCTCTCAGTCAGTCCAGCACCACACGCCCACAGGCAGGTCACTGCCCGCAGTTACCCATTGACACAAAGTTTATACTGCCTTTACTCTGTGTTTTGACAGTTTAATATTTTTCCATGCAGTTTGCGGCCAATAATGACAAGTGCAAGGGGGCCCTCTGTCTAAAGTGACCAGGGCCCCCTAAAGGCTTAATCTGGCCCTTAATGTGGGACTGGTAACTACAGAATTTATTGCCTCATATAACTCCTGAATGATCAATTGCACTATGTTGGTTGCAGCCGCCAGCTGGGACGTGCAGTCAGGGGAGGCAGTGCTTCCCCTGTCATTTTATTTAAAATAATACAAAGAATATACTTATGTCACATATTCTGTGTCCAAAGTATTTTCTTTGTATTAATTGACCAATTTGTACCCTGCAAATTCATTTGGGAGGCGACGATAAGTGTGCCTCCCAAACAAGTGTATAAGGGGATAAGGTGATGAAGCATCGGGGTCGGGGCTAAGTCATAGGCTAAAAAAGGCCATTAAAATAAATGGTAAATGCGGCACTTCTAGAAGTGCTTCATTGACAAGGCTGCTGTGATTGGAAAGCAGATCCAGCTGCTGTCCAATCACAGCAGCCCGTGTCAATAAAGCTTCTAGAGGCTCCGCTTTTCCCCAGCTCTCCCCTCCAGCACATCACCTATGTCTCACCTGGTGGGTATTGTTCCACACACACACACACACACACACACCCCCCTCAGAAGGGACCGCAGGGGCTGGTGGCCAGGTTGAGTGGCAGTGCCTCTCTGGACACAGCCACCACCGCACATCACTGTCCGCCAAATAAAATTCATTGCTAGTTCTCCACATGCACATGTGCAATCCCCTGCATTATCCCTACAGATTCTCTCATTAGCATCATTTTTTTATATCTGGCTCCTGCAGCAGTCCACAACTGCAGCCACTTTATGTGTGACTCAGAATCATGCCAAACCCTTGAGAGTAGGTAGGGCTGACATGATAGAAGGGGAGTGGCTCCTATTCCCTACTATCGTAGACCAGACTGGAGATCACTTCTTCTTACCCTGGTGTTGTCTGTCTGTCTGTGATTAGCAGAACACACATCCAATGGGAAGTCAGTGCCCTGCAGGCTGCAGCCCAAGGTAAAATCCACCACTGGTCTATGACATAAAGCTTGTACCTGTCTCTGTCATGCTTTTTTGTTATCACTTATATAAGGAGCCTTGAGAATGTCTCCAGCAAAAAAGAAATTCCACTGCTCCTGAGTCCCTGCATGACAATTGCATATCAGGGCAATAAACCCAGTGCTGCTCTGTAGTTCAGTAACACCGATGCTGGTTAATCACCACATCGCTGGCCTTGGATTGGTTACACTGGACGGTGTCAGGAATTTGCATACTGGGGATAGTAATACAGGCACAGGGAGGGGTTGAATGATAAAACTATTTAACAAAAAAATCAAACAAACCCGTCCAGCTCCATCCTGGCATCTCAGATTTTGCTTTCTAGTCTGTTCATTTTCAGCTGAGAGACCATGAGTTTCACTGGAAGATATGAAGTGGAGAGCGAGGAGAACTATGAAGCCTTCATGCAGACAATTGGTAAGGCCAAACAGTACTTACAGTACTCAAGGTGCCTGGAATAGCTGCATGCACTGGAATTTAATGATTTTACATTTCACATTCAACAGTGGGGTATTCTGGTTCACTCCTGGCAAATTCCTTCTTAGATGGACAAAACCATGTGCACTGCAGGTGGGGCAGATGTAACTCGTGCAGAGAGAGTTCGATTTGGGTGGGGTTTTACTTCAAAGTGAGATCTATATTGCTGTGTAAAAATAAAGCAGTCAGTATTTTCCATGCACAGAAACAAAATAACTCACCCAAATCTAATTCTCTCTGCACATTTTACATCTGCCCCCCCCCCCCCCCCCTGCACATGGAGCACACACACACACCATTAACAGTGTCTTATATAGCATATTCTGTGGCGTTTTATAATAGGAGACAGTGATAAAACAAACTGGGCATTTACAGACAGTCAAAGGTAGAGGGCCCTGCTCGCAAGCTTACAATCTATCCTTGAAGTATATTGATATAATAGTGTATAGCAAGCTGATTCATACAGCACATGTACAAAATAAGACTATATACATAGAGAGGGGGAAAGGGTGATTGAGAAAACAGAGGAGAGAGAAAGAGAAGAGTTAGTAAGTGATAATAGAACAGGATGGGATGATCTGTGTTATATTGTGTTAGAAAACATTTTACTTTAATCTGTTGAATTGTTGATTTTAAGTATTTCAGGAGCTTTTGTACTGATATTGTGGAGGGACCTAACTGATCATGTGATTATCTTAGTCAGGGCTACTGTACATGGGACAGTGGTGATGAGGCTGCTGCTTAGGGATGGCCATTGTTGGCATTGCCATCGATGGTTGCTATCTATGGCAATAGTGCAACTGGCCATCGATAGTGTAATACATGGGTCTTCAAACTGTGGCCCTCCAGATGTTGTGAAACTACAAATCCCAGGATGCCTTGCCACAGTTTTGCTATAAGGGAGTGTTAAAACTGTGGCACGGTATGCTGGGATTTGTAGTTTCACAACATCTGGAGGGCCGCAGTTTGAAGAGCCATGGTGTAATACTATGCAATGGGTGACCATCAATGTTTTTACCTATTGAGGGACATCCATTTTCTTCGACTGATTGGCCTGTGGACCAATTAATAGGGGGATATGGCTTCACTGTGTCTGGGTCAGAGCAATGCGCCGTCTCCCAGCCCCTTGGGAAAAAAAAAAATATTTGTTTATCTATTTAACCATCTGGTTCTCCCCCATCGATGGCAAAACTATTCAACAGCGGCCACAAACCATCGATGATTTTGAATCATCAACGGTTGGCGGCCATCCCTACTGCTGCAGCTGAGCCAGGTCATCCAGTAGACCGCTATAGACAGTGGCGTAACTACTATGAGTGCAGGGGGTGCAGCTGCTTTGGGGCCCGAGCTGTTTCCAGGGCCTGCAGCTCCCCCTGCCTGCACCCACTGAAGTCTGCCATCAATGTTCACCAGTTATCCCTCTCCTTGCCGGAGAGTGTGGTCAGTAGCAGAGCCTGCTCCTCCAGTTCCGGCCCGCAGAAGCAGCCGCCACGGAGGATGTAGCGGTGGCAGTGTCCTACCTCAGCCACCACCACAGTTTTCACTAGCGTAGCCTTAACTATCAGGCCCCACTTCAGGCACCGTACCAAGACGCAATTCGCGGCCATTTAGGGGGCGGAGCTTAATGCTGGGAAGGCTCCGCCCCCATCAGAGACCTCTGGCTGACTGCTCAGGCATCAGGCTGCTTTTTTGAGGTAATGAATTTTCTCTCTCCTCCCCCTATTTCGTCCTTTACACTTTCACAATCACTCAATACAACTCTATCAATCCAAATGTATATGAAATAGCTGGCTGCCCCTGCTACTGTAAGCAGGGTCGGCTGAAATTACTGTGGGTGTAAAACAGCTACTTCATTGTGTGGGTGACTGCGTGTGACTGTGCATGTGAGACACAGTGTCACAGTGGTGTGTAACCCCTTTCCTTTTGTGCTTCCCTCCTCTCCCCACCTTGTGTGACACTGTAAACCCCCTACCCCTGTGCCTGTGACACCCTATAACCTCCTCCTCACTATGTGACAGTATACACCCCCTACCCCTGTATGTGTGTGTGTGTTACACCATGTACCCTCCTATCCCTGTGTGTTTGTGATGCATTGTACCCCCAATCAACCTGTGCGTGTGTCACCCTATACACTGTACCTGTGTACCTCCGCACCCTGTAGAAGGGGGGCCCCTTAAAAATTTTGCTATGGGGCCCACCAAGTCCTAGTTACGCCCCTGGCTATAGCTCCTGGCTAGGCCCTTGGGGCTCAGTGGCCTAGATTATAATAAACCATATTAGTATCAAACTGAGGAGGGCGTGGCGCAAATCAGTATCTCAGCTAGGACTCTAGGGTGTCTGCTTCAGGCTCTGGGGTGCCGCCAGATGGGCGTGGAAAGAGTATGGTGTCAAACCACTATAGGAATCGCATGATACATACAGATGGGAATATACCAGTAGCAGTTTCAGAGGCGGGACTGCGGCACAGTCCATAATTCAAATAGGAGAACCATACCAACTGCCAATGAGTCCCGGATGGTGATGATTGGCAGTGTTTGGGTGACAGTAGGTGTGGCCCCCCTATTTGAGCTTCGACTGCACTGCAACCTCCATTGTTGGATACAATAGTTAATCCTTAGCTTAAAAAACACCTACAAAATTGCTATAAACTGTAATCTGATTGGTTACTATGGATAACAGTACATCTTCGCTTGATGTGTTATGATATCAGCCCATAAATGAGTGTTTGAATCAGATGAAATACAAAGTACCATTTGGTGATATATGGATGATAGAGCTACAATTGGAATAACAATCACTACAAAAATGAATTGCAACTCTGCTTCCAACAGGTATTCCAGCAGAAACCATCCAAAAAGGGAAGAATTTCAAATTCACTACTGAGGTAGTCCAGAATGGCAACGAGTACACCTGGTCGCAGCTATTCCCAGGCCACACCATAACTAACAAGTTCACAGTGGGGAAGGAGTCAAACATGGCGACTATGAGTGGTAAAAAATTTAAAGTAAGTATTTATATACAGTTTCTTATATAGCGCAGCAGACTTGGAGGTAGGAGGTATCTGAAGTAGTTGTTTTGCTAAAAGGAAATTACTCTGCATATTTTAATTTGTAATCCCACTGTTAGCATTTTATACCTGTGCAACTATATCTGGCTGTGAGGGAAGCTTATTAAACAAGAGGCTGGCCAACTGGTATGGAAATAAAAGTGCCAACAGGGTCTAAAGCAAGGCATGCTGGGGATAGAGGGGGTTATTTTGGCTCATTCGTTCCCTGGTGTGTTCGCGAATGTACAGACGCAGGGTGCTTGCAGCCACGATGCACAGGTGCGGGAGGGGGGGGGGTGTGGAGGGGTGGGATGCAGCGGGCCGGGCTATTTACATATGGGGAACTCCCAGCGTTTCATGGGCGTTCCCATGAGAGCGTTGGCCGCTCATGCAAATACCCCAATGGTGCGGGGGGGAGGGGGTGGCCAGATGACATCACCGGAGCGTCCACACTTATGTAAGTGACTTGAAATATGCCTGCACCGTCCCCATCATTCGATAGTTGCTAACCATCGAATTATGTGGGTGGATCTCACTAGGCTGCAAATGGAGGTTGCTGTGTAACATCCATTTGCAGGCCCTGTGAGGGAATCACCCTTGCAAATTGGGGGAGAACAAGCCACCATTCACAGTTAGGGTTTGGTGGAATCATCCAGAATAACCCCCATAGTCCTGCAACAGCTGGAGAGGCACTGATTTCTCAGCAGTATAATTATAGTGTGCAGGACCACATCACAGCCTGCAGGTGCTGCTGTACATTTTATTGATGAATGTAAGGAAAAATTCTTCAAATCCTCCAGTGTGTACCTGCTATCGTGCACTTACGTGAGTCGTTCATCTCCCCTTCCGTTCGGTCACTCTTGCAGCTGAATTTAATGACCTCGCCAATGACAGCATAATTCTGGATGTGGCCACTGATGAGGATATATCATTAGGTCATGTTTAAGATTTCACAGTGTGAATGTACGAGCTGGAGACATTGGAGTCTAATGCAGAGGTGGCCAAACTCGTCCTTAAGATATCTTCTTCCATAACCAAATATCTAAAATGTTAATATCTGGGGAAAAAAATAATCTATAATACCCCATTCACATCGCACAAATAACCCGGGTCCGACCCTGGTTGTTGCCGGGTCAACCCGGGTCGACATGCGGTGTGAAAGGGTGTTTCGAAATTACCCGTGTCCAGCAACCCAGCAATTCAACCCTGGTTAAAAGAAGGGTAAATCTCAGTTTGGACTCGGGTTGCTGTGCAGTGTGAATGGGTAACCCAGGTCGAGTGACCCGTGTCCCGTTGACACTATAGGAAGGAGGTAGAGTCAGCTCCAAGCACTGCCTCCTTTCCCGCCCCCCTGATGAAGTGCCGCCACTCTGCCCCCTTTCTGACTTCAGCGACTCAGCTTATTGGCAGGGCGCTGTGGGGGGTAAACATTGCAAATGCCGGGTAACTTCCGGGATGGGCCTGTGTCCAAATCTGTGGGTGCGACCCGGCGTTTGCGATGTGAAAGGTGTATAAAATTGTCACTTCTCTCGGCAGTGTTACTATGTTATTCTCAGCCTTCCTGATGTTTGTTAGGTAGCACTGACTAACTCCTGGGCATTCTTAAACAGGCAACTGTCCAGCTTGAAGATGGGAAAATAGTGGTGGATTTTGGAAAATACAGGCACTCATCTGAAATTGTTGGAGGAAAACTGGTGGAGGTGAGTAAAACCTATACACAAATAAAAAGGACACATAGCTGAATCAGTATCAGCAATGCATGGCACTACCACTGCTAGGCACTGCTGCCTAGGGTGCCTGGATCAAACATGTACTGTGTGCAGGCTCAAGGCTGACAATAGAAATCTTAGGGCCCCATACACTAATATTTCTGGGGGCCTCCACCTGCTCAAGCACTAGTAGTGGTGTGGAGCAGGAAGGGAGGGTGGGAGGATTGGTGGCAATAAGGCCCATATAATGGCTGCCCCCAGCACAGACAACCTTACCTCTGAATTGACAGCTGCAGCCAATTATTCTTTTCATTGGGAGTAACCCCTTCATTAAAACATCCCCCACCTCAGCGGTTGAGAGGACCTACCCCCTTCATCATTACACCCTTCCCAGTGAAAGAGAGTACACCCTTCAACCCCTCCTTATTATGTGAAATGCGGGTACCACCTCCCACACTAAAAATTTAACAAAACCACCATCCACCTCTACACAAATTACACCAATGCCTGTTACACATTATAACACACACTGTAAATCCTACTACACTTTATGCCACTCACTCTAATGCCTGCTACATATTATGCCCATCACATATTATATCACATGCCGTAATGCCCATTACAAATCATACCACATGCAGTAATGCCCATTACACATTATACCACACACCTCAATGCCTATTACATATGCCGTAATGCCTTTACATATTATACCTACAGATAAATGCCGCACTTATGGTGCCGCCAGTTTCACAGGTTTCTGTTTGCATCCCACAGTTTTGTGTAGAAAAATCTCTGGTGAGATAGGGCCACCTCGATTGAGCTCTAGACGTGTAAACAATGAAAAGTCATATTAAGAACAAGCACTTTTGTTTACTAAACAAACAATTGAATTCTCTTGTTATGTGTTTCTTTTTGTTTCAGACATCAGAAGCTGGTGGTGTTACTTTCAAGAGGATCAGTAAAAGATTGGATTGAAGGGGGAGTCACTTGCTTTATTTAAAAAATGCTAACAAATATATCTATGTGTTTTAAAGATAAAGAGTTCTGTTTTCTTAATAACATTTACTGTAATCAACTGTTTACTGAGAGCAGCAGATATTATGCCTAATTTGGTCAAATTTACTTAAATGGTCATATCATTTATATAATGGGCATGATTCAGAGTATGTAACCCAAAGATTTACAGAACGGGTCCCATGTGATCAATCACAGCCCTCCCCTAGCCGTTGAGTGATTGACATGCTTCAATGTTTGCATGATTTGTAGGTGTCCTGAGCCCAGGTTCTATGTCACCGTACGCAGACTCCCTGGATCCAACTGGTTCCAATGATTAGTCTGAGTAATATACAGTATACTTGACCAGAGGCATTTCCTTAATGAGTGCTAGGTGTGCAGTGCACACGGACCCCTGGGTCTAGAGGGGCCACATCACACACCCTGCATCTATCTCTTTATTACTACCCCTCTGGAGTCACGCATCGGCGGTAGCACCACTGCACGAAAATGGTGTAGCAGAAAGAAAATCAATGGCAAAATATGGCCACTGCACCACTTCCTGGAGACCTGCACATGGACACTAGACTCTGAACTGCTGGTTACACAGGAGGGGGCCCTGTAGAAGACTGCACATTGGCTCCTTTGTTTCTTTATGAGCACCTGGCCAGAGATCGCAACCGTTATAGGAAACAGTTGGGCCAGCCTGAGATAAATGCTTCTTTGTCTTTTTGTTGGCACATTCTGCAATCCAAGTCATCTGCTCTACAAGTCTGGGGGAGCTGCACAAGTACATACCCTAGCATCGGTCCTGTACACATTGATCTCCTTACACACTGGACAATAATATATATATAATATAGTAATTAGTCATAAGAATCCTATTAGGCCCAGTGTATTTTGGCCGACAAAAACAGATGGATATTGCGGTTAATGACCAATGGTCATTATCACAGTATTCAATTAGCATCTGTTTCTATCGGCCGAAGATGCACACAGGATCTCACAAAAACCGCATGGGATCAGGGCTCCAATTCCGTGTGTTATTGCGGGTCTGGCTGCTGCTTATCGGGGATAATGCATGTGAAGCATAAAGGTGGCAATACACACGCAGATTTATCTGCAGATCTGTCTGGTTGGAACAAAAACATGGTTATGGATGAGAGCAAATGACAATTGACCATTTGCTTGGAAATACTGGAAAACTAACAAACTGTCACTCATCCATAACCATGTTTTTGTTCCAACCAGCCAGATCTGAAGATAAATCTTACTAGTGTATGGGCACCTTAACACCCGTTAAGGGCAGGTATTTGGGGTAAAGAACGCTGGCATTGTAGCTTATTGAATGGCCCTCAGCATTAAATTACCACTACTAATAGGATACTTCCTTATGGATGCTTTATGTGTTTCCCAAACTCAGGGCCTAATTCAGACCTGATCGCAGGGCAATTCTGTTATCAAAATAGGCAAAACCATGTGCACTACAGGTAGGGCAAATGTCACATGTGCAGAGAGAGTTAGAGTTGGATGAGGTGTGTCGAAACTGAAATCTAAATTGCAGTGTAAGAATAAAGCAGCCAGTATTTACCCTGCACAGAAATAAAATAACTCCCCCAAATCTAACTCTCTCTCTGCCCATGTGACTTTCTCCCCAGCGACACATGGTTTTGCCCATTTTGAGAACTATTTTGTCATGCGATCAGTTCGGAATTAGGCCCTTAAAGTGAGAATATATTAGCTCTATCTCAGGAGGGTTCTATGCACTTACAGTATTAACACATTTTGGCAATGAATGATGGGTAAAAATATTTCTTTCTGGATATTTGTATTTCTACATATTAAAATCTGTGGTGGCAGGGTTTGTTGTAATAAAATGGCTTTGATTACATATATATCATACAGATGGAGTAGATTTTATGGCTGTGTAAAATGAACTGAAATATCTTGATGTAAACACACAAAAGTGTCACACGATTTCTAAAATGTTCTACTTAGTAATACTACAACTAACAACTTTTAACTGCAATACATTTTGGGCCTTTTTCAGACCCGCACGCTAGGCAGTGTACACTTGGGTAAACGCTGCACACCGCCCGAAGAACACATCCCCTCGATGACCAGTTCAAAATTCAAATAGGAGGCACAGAAACTGCCACGACTGCCTTTAAAACTGACTCACTGGTAGTTGGTGTTGTTCCCCTACCTAAATTTTGGACTGAGCTGCAGCCCCCCCTCTGAAGCCACCACTGTTAGAGTCTATTTTTGTGGGATACGGTCATAGTGTCGACCAGACTTAGGTCGAAAGTCATTAGTTTGACACCGTTGGGTCGACAGGCAACTAGGTCGACAGGGTTCTAGGACGACATGGCTGAAGGTCGACAGGTGTCTAGGTCGACATGGGACTAGATCGACATAGTTTTAGGTCGACAGGTCGCAAGGTCGAAATGTGTTTTTTCACTGTTTTTTGAGCCCCCATAAGACAGAGCAGGGCCAGTGGTAGGGTTTTTAGCACCCACAACCACCGCCAAAGTGCATGCAGGGCCAAAGTGGAGGTTGAACTAGTTACACCTTACTATTAGAGGTGGTGGAAATAATAAGTTCCACCCCGCTCACCTCCTACTTGATCCCCCTGTGAAATAGAACAGGGGGAATAGTAAATCTCTGTATAATTCCAGGGGTGCTGCTAAGTCTGCCATATCAGTCCAGGGGTGCTGCTGAGCCTACTGTATAATTCCAGGGGTGCTGCTAAGTTTGTATAAAACTGATATTCTGTCTGCCACTGCAGTGCCACTACTGGATGTGCCACGTGTTTGTGTTGCTCACTTCTGTTGCTTAGTCATCCAGCTACCTGGGTGCAACATACCTCCCAACTTTCAAGCTTCCGGAGGCGGGACACAGTTGATGGCTCTCCCGCAAGGCCACGCCCCCATTTTGACGCTATGGTGCATGACCCAGAGGCTCCTTGAGCATCTAGCCGTGCCCCCAGCCCCCTGGCTGCGGGAATAGACGCTGTGCGCGCACAGCGTTTATTCCCCGCTGCTTAGCAGCCGACAGGGGGGACTCCCAACAGCCCCCCCTCACCGTGGGACACTGCCGGCCGTGGGTGGGACAGCGGGACAGGCCCTGATAATCGGGACTGTCCCACTAAAATCGTGATTGTTGGGAGGTATGGTGCAACCTTTTGGTCTAAAAACAATATTGTAAGCTGTGAGCTGTTCAGAATAAACTGGGAATTAGTGGAATGTATGTTATTACGGTTAATAAACTGTAGGATCAAAAGCACCCCAAAGTCTGTGATTTTAGCTGTTTTTTTGTAAAAAAAAAACAGATGGGCGGTTTTGGCAAAAAGCAGAAGCAGCTGTAGGAGGAACAGGCATGACTGGATGGAACCGCCACCTGGCAGGATTAACACGCAACAGTCCAGCACCATGATACCACTTTCACAGCGCAAAGCGGGGTTCAACCCAGATCCAACACTTTCACTTTAAACCTGGGTTGGGCATTATACAGAGGGTGACCAGAGTTTAAACCTTCTTATAACCCAGGTCAAATTGCCGGGTTGTTCAACCCGGGTTATATAAGGAATGGTGCTTTCACACCACACCTCAACCCAGGTTCATACATCACCAACCTAGCAATAACCCGGGTCCGAAGTGCGATGTGAAAGGGGTATAACTGACATAATCAGTTAGATTAAATTCCCTATATAATTTAGTTGTCAGTGAGTGTCAGTAGGTGGTGCTAATCACACCCCTCGGACAGTGCACCTCCTAATGAAATGTGCTGCGCCTGTGCTCAGGCATTGTACTCCACTATCACTAATATTCGGATGCTTTATATTTTAGTCTTTAAGGCATCTCTTCCAGGAGAATGCTGCACTGGGAAATGACCTGGGTGCTCACGTCGGATACACTGATGCATATCCATGAAAAAGCCTGTATTAGTTATATTTGTGGGCACTGCCCCTGGATCCAGCGAGTGTCAGGCACATACAGGGGGGATAAGATAAGGTGAAAATTGATTTCTGTCCTTTGTGTATCAGAGCTATAGGATTGCTGGTCTGAGTCAGAGCCTAGATATGAGGAGGGGTACGAGCCATAAAGGTTTGATAATGAACATACATTTTTAATTAATATGTGACTATATATAGATTTATATGTGTTACTCCTTTGTGGCGATGTATTGATTTATTTTATTTTAGCTAATAATTAACTTGGCTGCAATGAAAGGAATAATATATAGTTAAAGAAGAACGGTACAGGAATATAAAATGAGAATATACTATAAGTCTAATGTAAGGCAGAGATGTCCTAGTCTGTGCTTGGGCCCTCACCAGGGCTGTCTGATGAGAGCAGAGGAAAGCCAGGCATACATCTACAGATCGACTGTCAGATTGGGCTGGTTGGAACAAAATCCTGGTAATGGATGAGAGCAAATGACAGTTGACCATTTGCTTTGAAATGCTGGAAAACTAACCAGCCCAATCTGACAATCGATCTGTAGATGTATGGCCACCTTAAAGGTGCCCATACACTAGTAAGATTTATCTTCAGATCTGGCTGGTTGGAACAAAAACATGGTTATGGATGAGTGACAGTTTGTCAGTTTTCCAGCAATTCCAAGCAAATGGTCAACTGTCATTTGCTCTCATCCATAACCAGGTTTTTGTTCCAACCAGACAGATCTGAAGATAAATCTGCGTGTGTATGGCCACCTTAAGGATGGACCTTGGAAGCCCACAATCAAATGATGGCTCGGCTTCCACCATTGAATCTTTCTATACGAAGGTAACTGACCAAGAAATTTTTTTATATACTTTGTGCATGCACAAAGATCGTGAACACAGCCACGCATGCGCAGAAGAACTGGCGGCAAACATCGAAATGCACAATCAAATGGTAAAAGTGCTATCATCAAAGCGAAATCATCGATGGTTAAGAAACATTGCGATGCAATGTCCATCCCTACAGCAGAGCCAAAGGAAAGGTTTAAACTGTGCTTTGAGGAAGGAACTATACAGTAAAATTCAAAACAATTTATTCCCTAATTCAATGACATAATAAAAAAGAAACCTGTTAAAATACACTATGAATAGCATTTTTAAGTGTAGATTACACTGAGATGGTTATATACGTGAGAGTTGTGCTTTGAATAAGGGAAAGCTCCCGCTTGTCCTTCTTTGAGGTGGATCCTGTTCCTATTGGGCTTAGATGAATCAAGTGGAAAGTTTATAATGGGCAGTTTGTCACTCACATTAATCGGGATATCTTGCCACAACTGCATACAGCAAATGAAGTGGTCCCCTTTGGAGTGTCCTCAGATCGGCTTTGGTTTCGCCCTGGAGTTGGCAATGTCCACATTAAGGGCCTTATTCAGATCTGAGCTCAGTACAAATTTGTTTGGAAAATGGGCAAAACCATGTGCACTGCAGGTGGGGCAGATGTAACATGTATAGAGAGAGACTCTTGCGTGAGTTTCCTCCGGGTACTTCAGTTTCCTCCCACAATCCCAAAAAATACTGGTAGGCTAATTGGCTCCCAACAAATTACCCTAGAATCAGAGGGCCTTATTCTGGTCCGGTCGGCCAAACGTACGTACGGTCCGTATCACTGTACGTTTCCCGTACGCGGACGGTGAGCGTAAGTCCACCCACAAAAAATCCGCATACGGAAGGTCACAAACACCGACAAAGGGGGGTGGCGTACACTTGTGCGTACGCCACCGCACACGGACGGATCTCCTCTTAGACACCGATAACTGGCATACAACAGAGCGTACGCCACCGTTTACGGACGTCTCTCGGCCGTTTTCCCACTGACATCTTGCGGCTATCTGAGCGTACGCCACCGTGCACGGACGGGTCTCGCCTGTTTTCAATGGAAAACTCAGCGTATGTCACTGATCGTGATAGTGAGCGTACGTCCGTGCACGCTGGCATACCCTTCACATATATGGCCCTCATAATCTAGCCTTTCAACTATGATTAAGGCAATTAAATGAATTATTCTAATTGTTATTCAATTATTGTTTTCTATTACCTCAATTGTCTACCTTAATGAACAGCCTAATAAAAATACATTTTACCCCTCCTTACATGTATATTTATTATGTTCTAATGTTGCATTTTAATCACTATCTATGTGTCTATTTAGCATAAACCAAAAAACAATGTTTGTGTTAGAGTGAAAAAGTTGACACATGTCGACTTCTGTAGATTGAATGTCCTGCTGTTTAAAGTATATACAAACACTTACTGAATGTGTGTAGATGGTTATAACCTAACTACCTTGGCATATATAAGCAGGTGTTAAAATGAATCTTACCTAAAACTAAACCAACCTTTACATGTAGAGAAGTATAGAAAGATAAGCTTCCAATGTGTTTGTGGGCTGTGTGTGGGTTGCAGGTAGTGAAATCATGATTTTCACTTAATAGGCTGCAGCATTGCTTATTACATTCAGGTGTCTGAGTTTGAGTAGTAATCAGCGTTAATTCGCAGACCCAGGCGTCCGCTCTCATACGGTATCTCTAGGGGTGGTCTGGAGGTATCGTTGGCGTCCGCCTGTTTTCTGTCCAAAATGCACGGTGCGTTGGCCGATCGAGCGGTTGTAGCACCGTACATTTTTGGTGCACACCCCCGTGTACTCCCATGTTTACGCCCAGTTTTCCTCATTATTTCGGCAGCTCCCCTCAACACGCCCCTATGCCGCCCACAATGACCGTGCTCTTGCGGACAGGTTTTTTTGCACGGAAAGACCCGTCAGTGAGTGTTGTGATGTTGCCGAGCCTGCGCATTCCGAAAGGTACGCATGCGCAGAACAAAGAAAAACCCGATCCGACCGCGTACGGCCCCACCGCACCAACCGGAATAAACCCCAATGTGTGTGCGTGTACATGTGGCAGGGAATATAGATTGTAAACTCCACTGGGGCAGGGACTAATCTGAGTGTTCAAATATTCTCTGTAAAGCGCTGCAGAATATGTGTGCGCTATATAAGAAACTGCTAATAAATAAATAAAATAAGTTGTTTGAAATACACTTTTTTGTGTTTAATTTTCTAATTTAAGTTATATGCACACTCAAGGGAAGATGTCTGCTACCTTTTTATCTGCTGACATATTTTTGGACTTTTACTAACCTGCCCAACTTACAGTGATGTATTAACCCAGCTTAAAGCAGGTCACACATTCCCAAAATGTTATATTGTGTACAAATTGGGATATGGGAGGGCACCTCTGGGAGGGAGATACAGAGACTAGAAAGAAAAAATGAAACCAAAATGAAAAATTGTGTTCATTACAGAGTAACAATACATGTGCTATTGGGGAGGACCTTGTAATTAGATTTAATGTTGACTTAGGCAATAAGTGGTTAAAGGTCAGATGTATCAAGCATTAAAAAGTGATAAATTGGAAAGTGATAAACAACCAGCCAATCAGCGCCTACCTGTCTTTTTTTAAACCTAGCCTGTAGCATGGCAATTAGGAGGTGATTGGTTGGCTGTTTATCATTCTCCATTTTATCACTTTTTGATGCTTGATACATCTGGCCCTAAGTCCTTTATTGTCAAAGCATATTAAAATAGTTTATAAGTAACAGTGTGTCAATGTGCCAAACCTATCCTTCAACACTATCCACAGGTCAACTGAACTATGATCTACCTCTCAATAATGTTCTACTGGGATTTCTGAAAGTGGGAAGACATTGTCCTAGAGGACTGTTCCATAGAGGCTTACAGAAATTCCAAGGAATTGGAACTGTAAATACCAAGTCAGAACTTTTCAGTTATACCCCTTTTACACCAAAATCCATGATCGGACCCTGGTCTTTGAACACGGGAGTTTCCAGGGTTGGACCCAGCTTCCTACCCCAGGGTCGGACCCAGGTCTGTGCCGTGTACACTCAACCTGGGTCAGCCCTGCTTATCCCTATGGATGACATTAAAAATGTCCATTTTAGGACTGATAAACTGACATCCAACCTTCCTTCAATGGTTTAAAATAAAAATCTAAAGGCGTGACTAGTTAGCATTGAAAAATGTTGGTTTGTTTAATTTGTAAAATATTTTTCCAAAACTTTTATCCAGTGCACAAGCACACATAGCGGTATAAAAGTGCAGCACCACCCATGTGCTCTCCCAAGCCCCTTCCCCTGCAGCAGAAGACCGAATCTCCCGTATGCTCCCCCCAGCCCCCCCCCCCCCCAAAAAATAACATAAATGATACTGCATCCAATTATCCAATTTTAATTTCTGTGTGCACTGCCCGTATCCTTCCTGGCTACTGTCTTTTGCCACTGCAACGCACTGTGGAAAGGTGTCCAGCACTTCTGGTATCCTTTCAGCACTACCTGGATGTCCCTACCTGGGTTGGGTCTAGTTACACCGCCCACAACCCAGGTCCAACCAGTGTTCAACCCTGGTCACGACCTGTGTAGGAGACCAGTGTTACTGGGCCTGGGTTGGCCCCTTTTACACCAATGTTGACCTGGGTCCAACCTGGGTCCAACCTGGGGTTTGCCTTGATGTAAAAGGGGGTGGGGCTATGCCAACATTTAAGCCCAACTTAGTTTTCATGGTGTGGATAAGGCAGGACAGGTTCTAGATAACAACCCTGCATGGGATTGATGCATTTTTATCCAAGAGCTGACACTTGGCCTCTATCCAATCCTCAAATGGTCAACCTCTACACTATCACTTTACAATCTTAAAAGGTGCATAATTAGCATTGACTCAAAAACAGTTCTAGTCCGCCAGAGTATAACCCTATGTAGCCTTTTTCAATGGTTTCTATTCTGAACCAACTGTCATTTGCAACTCACCATTTCTGACCTGTAGCAGAGTTCTGCAAAGTCATATGCTAGCGAATGGCACAAGTCATTAGGGAGCCTCCAACACATCCCAAAGTCTTGGCTTTCAGAGGAGACTGTTAGAAGTACCATTGAGTAACCCCAATTCGTCCTGCTGGTGGAATCGAAAAAAATTGTATAATGTGTATAGTAGGTGACAGTGAAAATATAAAATGGTTTTCTACCCTTTTATTTTTATGTTGGGCACAACAAGATACACATGTATCTCCTCCAATTACATATTTAATGAACAGTTAGCATCTTATTTAAAGTAAAACTAAATTCTCAAAACAATTAGTAATATTTCAAAGAAGGATGAGTCATAATTGGTATAAATTTTAGTTTTTTTAGTATTTTTGTTTTATAATTATTCCCTTTATACTACTGCGAAAATGGAAAATGACCTTTAATAAACATCCCTGTTCCAACCAGATAACACCCAATATTCTGCTCCCTCCACTCCTGCCTGTAAGGTGCCAAATGATTTTCAAGATTGGCTTACTGACTTTAAAAGTCCTTTATGGCCAGGACCCAAGGTACTTGAACCAGCTTCTGATTCCATGCTGCAGCAACCAATTGCTGCAATCTGTAGAAGGAGGGCTTTTAGCAGGACGTAGAATCTCCCGGAATTGATCTGGGAGCCATGCAGCTTAGACTCTATGGAACTCTCTTCCCCATACAGTTCAAGAGGCCCCCATTCTAGAATCAGAATCTAGACTCAGGACTTTCCTGTTTACTCCAGCATTTCCTTTATCTGTTAAGCACCTTCAGTCCAATTAGAGAAACAGCGCTATATAAAAAAATGATTTCTATTAATCTTGATTCTTTCATCACTGTAAGTTTTTACACTGGGCCTTTAGTAGATGCAAAATATACAGTTCAAAGCAGGTGAATCTGGAGCCTCAGCTAAGCCAGTAGCCTTTGGCCGGGTACACATCAGAACAAAGTGTTTCCGGACGATATGTCGGCCGCTGGGCTGACATCGAATTGCCTGTACACATTAAAATGATTTAATTAATGATGGAATAATCTCTCATTCTGTCCTTCATTATACTGTACCTGATTGCATGTGATATCTTTGGATAGGCCATTAAGCACAGCCAAGCATAATACATTGCATGGGACCCACAAGAGCGCACTATTGGGCATACACACTGCCCGATATGCATTATATGTCAATTTGACATATTTGGCCAAATGTAATTTCCTCCCGAGTTCAGCGGCCGTGCAGGATGCCGGCCGAACTCTGAGGTTTATTTTAAGGGGCAGTCATTTACAAGGCAAAACCAAACCTTGTAACTGAATGCACCTTTAAAAATAAACTCAACTGAACTCGGAGGCAATTACATTTTCCTGATCGTGCCTATATTGGTGTAGGGTGTACCCACCCTAACAAGCTCTTAATTTCAATCAGCACTTGCAGACACCCCCAAGTGTACAGTCCAGTGTTTATATGGTTTATAGTGAATGTACAGTAAAACAGAGTGGAAATTTGGTTTGTCCAATTCTAAACTAGTCCCAGTATATTTTACAGCAGAACCAGCAATAACTGATTTCAGGCAGATCGTTATTACAGTTTACCTGGCATGAAGACCCCAACCATGAATTATTTTCATGTCTATAAGTATAGTTCCGTTTGAGTTATATTGCACTTATTTCCTCTTAGTCTGTCTTAACAGAACGTCTTGATTACAGGTCACAGCCTCAGCAAAATAAAAAGAAACTCAAACATAGACAGAACCTGAAGTCTGAGGTTGCACAACTGCAATAACCAAGTTCATTCCACTTTTCTGTAGCTATCCCTGATCTAAGAGATAAACAAAAGGTCATGGGTATTACCCTTACCTGTCTGCTATCTGGTTTTCATATGCCAAGCTACAATATTTAAACGACAGCAAAAAGTATCTGCCATATCATATAGGGGCCTTTTCACCATAGTAGCCATCTTTAAATATCAAAAGCGGCACAAATTTCTGTGATACTTATGACCCTGTGACCAGTAACACTGCTACTGCAGTAGCAGCATTACTTACCACCCCTGTTGCCACCTTCTTCGCACATGTGACCCGAGGTCATGCATGCTCACAGCCACTAGTCATACAGGGGCAGATGTATGAAGCAGTGATAATTGAGGAGAAGTGAGCCAGAGGAGAAGTGGCACATGGCAACCAATCAGCACTGAAGTAACATCTATAATTTACATAATATAAAATTGTACAGAGCAGCTGATGGTTGTTATGGGCCACTTCTCCTCTAGCTCACTTCTCCTCCCTTATCACTGCTTCATACATCTCCCCCACAGTGAAGAGACGGTTCGGATCAATCTTCTCAACCCCTGACTCCAAGAACCTGCGCTATCAAGAGATGTTTTTTTCTGTTTTCTAAAAACTAGGTGTCCCTATTGGGCCCATACTAATGAATGTATCACCGAGGACTATCCCATTGTCCCCGAAATGTCGTCACGGCCCACAGCTCATTGGGTATTTTTATTCACCTGCCTTAGGCAGGTGAAACAAAATCCCCAAAAGCAGGCAAATAGGGATGCAACCACGAAAACATGTTTCATTGAAACTGTGTTTTTGCCAGAATCCTTTTTTTGGGGCATCCTAATTACCCCAAAAATATAGAGAAAAATCTCGAGAGGCGTTCTTCTTTGCAGCGGTGGCCTTCTTTGGAGTAAAATTTAACTCCCCCTGGGCAATGAGCATTTAACTCCCCCTGGGCAACGAGCATGTAATCCCCTATGGCAACGAGCAGGTAATCCCCCTTGGCAACAAGCATGTAATGCCCCATCTGGCAACGAGCATGGAACCCCTGACAATGAGCATGTAACCTCCTATCTCAGGCATGACCAAACTGTGTCCCTGCAGCATGCCTTGCCATAGTTTTAGCATTCCTTAATAGCAAAAATGTGGCAAGGCATGATGGGACTTGTAGTTCACAACAGCTGGAGGGCCATAGTTTGGCCATGTCTGCCCTATGGCAATGAGCATGTAATCCCCCTTGGCAACAAGCATGTAATCCCCCTGGAAATGAGCATGGAACCCCTGGCAATGAGCATGAAACTACCTATGGCAACAAGCATGTAATCCCAATGAACATAGAACCCCTGGCAAAGAGGGGTTCCACATTGTGCCTAACAATGTGATTAATTGCAGAAAAATTACGTGATTAATCACAATTAAAAATTGTAATCATTGCCCAGCACTAGAAAATATTTCATTATAAATATTTTCAAAATGAATTTCTGCACCCCATTGTCATCTTGTTGGTTACCAACTTTAATAAGTTTTTCATTCCCATTTCCCACACAGTATGTAATAAGACACTGAAGCTCATGGAAATTGCCCATTAGTACATTGCATAGTTAAAGGTGATTGAACTTGGCATTCTCCCACAGGTCAGTAACACTTATTTATCAAGAATTATCAGATAAAGATTGCACAATTGTGATATGGAGGGTGATAAGTTTGGTGGGAAGACGGGTGAGATCACACTTCTCAGGGTTTATAAAGAGCAACCTCCAGCCTAACTAGAATCACTGATCTGCTCATTCCTAAGCTCTCTGAGGTCCTTCTCACCTGCACTAACTTCAAGATGTCTTTCACTGGAAAATACGAGGTTGAATCTCAGGAGAATTATGATGCCTTCATGAAACATATTGGTGAGTATTGACCTCTTTGTATTAGAATTTCTCTTATACCTTTTCAGAGTTAAACATTTAACAGTGACTAGATAAGGTCTTATTGCTTTCTTGTTGCTATAGTGTTTGTGTGTTGGTCAGCTAAAGCATGTTTATGGAGTATATATTGATTCTACACTTAAATGTAGAACATTGAAAAGTATAGACTTCAAATGTAGATGTTTCTTTGCAATGTATGTAAAAATTCTAGGCCTTACATTGATGCTTTCTTCCATCTCATTACAAATTCCATATTACATGTTAATTGGTCATATCTTTTGTTGTAAAAGGCATCCCTGATGAACAGATTGAGAAAGGAAGAAACTACAAATACACCACAGAGGTGGTCCAGAATGGTGATGCGTTCACCTGGTCCGAAATATATCCAGGACACACTTCCACCAATAAGTTCGTTGTTGGCCAAGAGTCAGATTTGGAGACAACAGGTGGCAAGAAGTTTAAGGTAACTAGTTGGTCTCCCTCTAAGCTACAGGGCCAGATGCACTAAGCTTGAAAAGTGATCAAATGGAGAGTGATAAACAACCAACCAATCAGCTACTGCCTGACATTTTTCAAACACAGAATGTGACATGCAGGTAAGAGCTGATTGGCTGGCTGTTTATCACTCTCCATTTGATCACTTTTGAAGCTTAGTGCATCTGGCCCACTGTCTCCACCACTGTGGTGACATTAATGAGTATGAGCAGATGGGTTCACAGCTAAGTGTAAGCATCTACATTTACAATTTAAATATTGCTCCCCCTACCCTGCCACTTTCCATGATTTCACATTTTCTGGGTTGTGGTCTTCTGTTTATAAGTTAGGGGTCACGACTGCCCCGATACTTATTGTGGAATGTTAGGAGGTACCTTCCAAATGAGACCAGTGGAGGTGTTGCCCACATCAATCGATATGATTAGTATAGAATGTACTTAATTAGTGATAGGTGCAATCTGATTGGTTGCTATGGATTGATTATTTTCCTCCTAAGGGAGAGATGCACTAAGCCTGAAAAGTGATAAAATGGAGAGTGCTAAACAGCCAGCCAATCAGCTCCTGCCTGTCATGTCACATTCTGGGTTTGAAAAATGACAGGTAGGAGCTGATTGGTTGGTTGTTTATCACTCTCCATTTTATAACTTTTCAAGGCTTAGTACATCTGGCCGTTAGTGAGGCAAATAAAAGATCACTAGCTGCAAATTGTTTATTTTCTCCAACCAACATTGTTTTAGTCGGGTTTGTTACTATTTAATCTTTATTTTTCCAGTCATATTAAATGACAGTGGAGGGCTGGTGCCTAGAGGGTAATGTATTAAACCATCTAAAATAAAGAGAAGTTGGCCCTAACAACCAATCAGTTTCTACCTATTATTTCATGGAATCTACTTTGTAAATGCTACCTAGAAGATCATTGGTTGCCAATAGCAGTATTGTTGCATTCCCCCATGTTCACTCTAGGTGAAGCTGTAATTGGATATCCCTCTCCATTCTTATAGAGGATGCTCAGTTCAATTCTATACCTCCCAACTGTCATGATTTTTGTGGGACCACCCTGTTTTTAGGGGATGGTCCCGTCCAGGGCCAGCAGTGTCCGGCAATGGTGGGGGGCACTTGGGAGTCCCCCTCGCCACATGCTGTTTTATATAGCATAGCAGCGGTGAATAGACACTGTGCGCATGCGGGAGGGGCTGGGGGCATGTGCAGCAATTCATACAACGTCGGCCGCCCCCACGGCAGCACAAACGGGGGCTTGGCTTTGCGACAGTGGGCATCCTGAGAAGTTACGCCCCGTTTGCACAAAGCCATGCCCCCTTTTGGGGCGTACATGGCAAGGTGCCCAGGAGTCCTGACTAGGGACGTGACAATGTTGCAATTCCCTTCACATCTGTTTAGTTCAGAAATGGTGCTGGCCCAAATGTTAGATGCACACAACTCCCTCCTGCCTTACAGACTAATGTAAATTCATAACCCTCATTTCCCTGGAGTCAGACAGGGTCAACATTAGTGATTTTGGGGGCTCCATTAATTTGGGTGACATCACTGTTACCTGTTAACGTAACCACCCTGCAACCATTGGTGCAGAAGGTGCAGTGAACCAGGGCCCCTGAGGACGAAGGGGCCGTCTGCTTCTCCCACTGTAATTTCTTACCCACCACCATAATTCATGGTCCATTAATTAGAAACCCATATATAAAACTGTTCCAAAACTGAGGCCAGATTCTGCCACTTAAGGCTAATAATTAGTGATAGCCCTGTAATATTTAATACCTTTGTACAAGCCCTCCACAGCTAGCTTAGATACGTTCTTGTTATCTCGCTCTTCAATCTATAAACCGGCTGTCATATAAAATCTAGATAGGAACGCAGCCTGGCCTGATCTTTATAATCTATTATAAACCTAAGGTTTTCCCAAGTGTGTGAATCAAGAATATGACAAGGGAGATTACTGTAAATATCTATCTACCTATCTATCTATCTATCTATCTATCTATCTATCTATCTATCTAGCTATCTATCTATCTATCTATCTATGTATCTATCTATCTATATGATGTAATAGTGGGTTTCACTATTTTCCATTCGATTCACTATTCGGTGTGCATTTGATTTGCTATTCGATCTCTCAGTGTTCCTGATCCTTCAGGCAGGAGATTGAAATCAAACCTGGATCGAATTGAATGCAGCAGTGAACACATTAGATTTGCACTAGATAGTCTTGCCTGCCAAGACTTTATTTCTATTCGATTTCCACTACACGGGAGCGCACATTGGGATCGAATCTGTATCGAATGCTAATAAAAGCATTCAATGTGCATTCGATTACGATTTGATTTCTATTAGATTCTGATTCTATAAGCAAAATAGAATAGAAATATAGTGCACATCTCACCGTGTGTACCCTCTATAATGGTGTGTACACACTTGTGCAATGTGCATAAGATTTTCACTATATAGTCAAAATCTCATCTTGGCTGCATAGACTATATAGTCTAAATTGTATGCAGATAGTCTAAATTGTACAAGTGTGTACACACCTTAAGACTTGTTATAAGATCCTCTGTCACACCTATTGCATAAGCAGTGTTTACCAACCCTCTGTGTTATTTTTAAATAGCCTTCCATATCTGTAACATTAAGTAAAACAATTATCATTGCAGGCTACTGTGAGATCTGAAGGAGGAAAACTTGTTGTGGATTTCCCAAAATACCATCATACTTCTGAGATTGTTGGTGGAAAGCTGATTGAAGTAAGTATCCAATGAATTAATATAGCTAATGTGAATTACTTTTATATAGGTTATGGCATTATTTCTTCAACATCAGGCAACATAAGTGGAAAATTGTTGCAAACAAGGTGCTTTATTGTCCAAAGTGCCAAATTAACTGCTTAATGTGTAATCTGAGTCTCTAATGCTCCATCTAATAAAAAGACATAGGGGGGAATTTAACAGGATGAGTTTCAGAAAATGAGAGATTTGGTAAGAAATCTCCAATATTTTTTTTAAAGCGGCAATCATTTACATGGCAAAACCAGTTTGATTTTGCAGTGTAAATGATTGCCGCTTTAAAAAACTAGAGATTTCTTACCAAATTAAATTTCACCCAATGCTACCAACTCCTTTCTCCAACAAAATGCATAAGTGACTGCAATATGGAGATATCTACAAACAACCCCATAACATTCGCAATTTATGGGAGCACAGATAGGTTAATGATTTGGAAATGTTAAGTTCATGAATCTAGTTATTACTATATATATATTTACTGACAGATCAAATACATATATTGAAAGTCAGTAAAAAATATGTGCCAATGGGGGCACATATAGAGGGCAGGATGTATTAAAATACATCGCCGCCCTTCGCGCCCCCCCCCCCCCACCGCGATGCCAGCGCATATGTACTAATATATGCGGCTGGCATCGCGGTGCGGTAACGGAGACCCCCGCGATACCTGTACTGTGGTGTGCGGGGGTCTCTGTCACCTCCCAGCCGGCTCCTGATGCCTACACGCCGGGGACAGCTAAGCAGGCTGTCCCCGGCGCCTCCTCCTCCCCCTGCAGCCGGAAGGACGTCCGGCTGTGTTGATAGGGGGAGGAAGGGCTTACCTTCCGGGGTCCAGGAGGTCCTGCAAGAAGGTAAGCCCAAGGGAGGGGGGAAAGGGGGGGTTGGCGAGGAGGCGGGGTTGCGGCGACGCGGCGGGTGGCAAAAAGAAGCCCATAGGCTTCTATAGGGTATCGCCAACCAAGGTGGCGATACCCTGCCCTGCGATAACAGTGCGGCCTGGTAATAGTACATAGGAAAATGCGGTAAAACAGGGGTTTTACCGCATTTTCCCTTTAGTACATCCCGCCCAGAGTACCCAAGCCAGGGCCTCTGTGGGGATCCAGGTCACCAAGGAATGTGCAACCACATCTCCAAAATGGCATGCCTTTTTGGTCGGGACATGCAGGTACTGCAAAGAACAGAAACCTCATCCACCACCTCACCACCATTCTTGACCAAGACTCCTAATGCCTGGTCCTGACATAACTTATAACAGATCTGTTGGTCTAATGCCTGGTCCTGACATAACTCCTAACAGATCTGTTGGTAACCATGAGGTTTGGTCAAGGACACATACGCAATATGGCTTATCGGTTAATATTGACAGGGCTGCATAGCTAGTATCCAGTGTTTTGTAACTTTCATTTCACTATGATTATATTTGATCAAATGAATCTGTTATTTCAATACTGGAATACGTAAATATTAGCATGCAAATTAGAAAGTGACAGCATTCATTGTTGATAAAAACAGAAAATACTGCTGTATGTTCTGAAAATAAGCAGTCATTAAATAATACAAGTCATGTGTAGTAGTATTCTATATCCTGCAGGTGGCGCTGTTGTTACTGCTGCACTATAGAGATGGACACCTGCAGGATATAAGATAGTACTTTAAGCTAGTTTACTTTTTATATTACAGTATCACCTATCCTGGCACCTTTCTTCTAGTTGATGGAGGACTTAAGGGAATCAGATTGCTAACAATATTGCAAGGAGATGATCATTTTCTATGTGACTACACACTATATAATTTGCAGTGTGCAGGCGTGATGTCAAACCTAATGTACTTTTTATCCTTGCTTTCTTTCAGACCTCAGTATGCGGTGGAATCACCTTTAAGAGAATCAGTAAGAAAGTAGCATAGACCATCAGTTCTCTGTCTGCCTATACTAACACTTAAACCTAATAAATGCAATTTACATTATCATTTGTTCAATTAGTCTTTATTGCTCTGGAGAGTTGCATGACGTAAAGTGTATAATATGGGTACCACCAACAATTCCAGTTATCCAGGGGCAGCACAATTATCCCCGGGAAATACACAGTAATACGTCTTGTCTTTAGTTGTGTGCAGTGCTCATTACTTTATTTCAAATTATCAACAATTTCAGACATTGGGGGGGATTTATCAAACCATACAAAGTATACGTGGAGGTGGTGCTACCATCAACCAATCAGTCATTGTCCTTTATCTAGTACCGCCTATAAAATGATTCTAGTCAAGTCAAGAGAAAAAGGAGCAATGAATTTAATTGGTTGCTATAGGCCTACACTATTCCTATTTAGTGTTAATACATTGCTCCTCTTTATCTTGACTTGTATATTCCTTTGGTTTTATAATTGTCTCTTTTTTTCGCCCACTTTTTAAAAAAAGAACAGAACTGAGCTTGATTATATTAACTTAATTCTCCCTCCCCTCATCTATCCCTCTAAACCAGTGGTTCCCAACCCTGGTCCTCAAGTACCCCCAACAGTGCATGTTATGCAGGTCTCCACACAGAATCACAAGTACTATAATTAGCTCAACCTGTGGATCTTTTCAAATGTGCCTGAATAATGAGTGCACCTGCCGGGTGACCTGGAAAACATGCACTGTTGGGGGTACTTGAGGACCAGGGTTGGGAACCACTGCTCTAAACTATGGAAGCAGAGGAGTCAGTTCAGTTAGCCATGAGTCACCTCTTGTAGCATAAGTGCAGCCATACTGTATGCGGTTCCTGTAGCACTACACTTGTATAGTTTTTGTTTGTGCAGATGTTGAGGTCTCCAAAAGTAAGTCACCCCACTCACTCCCAACTGAATCCACCTTATAATGGGCCCGATGTATCAAGCGTCAAAAAGTGATAAGGCGGAGAGTGATAAACTGCCAGCCCATCAGCTCCCAACTTCCAGGTTACAGGCTGGGTTTGAAAAATGACAGGTAGGAGCTGATTGGCTGATTGTTTATCACTCTCCATTTTATCACTTTTTGAAGCTTGATACATCTGGCCCAATATTTACAACAGATTCATAATTTTACTCATCTGGTAAAACCTCACCTGTAGTACATACCTCCCAACTGTCCCACCCGCAGTGTCCCTTGGGGAGGGGGGGGGGGCAGTTGGGAGAGCCAGTGATCACCACTGCTCTGTGGGTGTAAATGAATAGATGCCGTGTGCATGGCATCTTACAGTGTGATAAGAAGAATGATGAAAACTGAGGGTCGCGATGCTACATCTGAGGCCATGTCCGCCCATGGCTCCACCCCCTTTTCGGTCCACTCACACCTCTGGCATGGCAGGTCACAACTGGGACATGGACAATGCTGGGAGGTATTCTAGTAATATGTACAGCTCTGGGGGCCAGGTCTCTAAGAAGGCAAAAAAATCAAATAAATTATTAGAGAATGGTTATAAAACTAAACAGTTGAAAATGGGCAGCTCAGAGGAGCGAAAGGACTGGGAAGATAGTATAACAGACACATTCCAAAAAACTCCAATTCTATACACATAATTAGTTTGAGTTAATGGACCCACTAATTCATTTCTGCTTTCTTCCATTCATGGTGCGTCCAGTGACATTATATGAGTCCATGTTTGTGCATAGTATTTAAGCTGGTGCCTGAGAAATAGGTCTTGAATATTCTGTTGTTAGAACTCCTTGGTTTTTCCACCTTCGTCCCTTGTAATTTCCCGGTTCCATGCATTTTATGAATATGTCATATATATGGCTCAACTGCTGAGAGGTAAAAGTCTGTGTTCCCCTCAGTCTCTGCAATTCAGGGTCACTGCAAAGATCACTGACAGCATGGTGGCTGAACATTATGGAAGGTCAATGATCGACAAATAGATAGATAGATAGATAGATAGATAGATAGATAGATAGATATCAATCCTCTCTAGTCTCATCTATTCTTGATCCACACACACTTGGGCCCTTATTCTGGTTGGTGCGGTCGAGCCGCATATGCGGCTCCGACCGCACCAGACGAATCCCCGCCTACAAGACGGATCGGCACGGCCGTCCGTACACGGACGGCTGCCGATCCGCATGAAAATGGCGGGGCGTACGCCTCCACCATGTTGGGAGCTGCCCCCTGCATTCGATGGTCGATGACCATCGAAGGCAGGGCCGCACGCTCCCCCCGCTCACGCAAGCTTAGAGCACACGGACAATCGTCCGTGTGAAAGCTTGTATTGGGGCGGGCAGCTGACATCCGGCGATGTCAGCTTTCCGCCCCCATCACTGGCGTCATAGCCTCATTACCATGCATACGCCCCGCGTTTGCATGGGAACGCCCATGAAACGCTGGGCGTATACATAGGGTAATGAGGCTATTAAGCCCCTCACACCCCTATACGCCCCCTTTGCGGCGTCTAAATTTTTTACTCGGCGAATTCCCCTGCACATGCGCAGAGTGACCTCTGCGCATGTGCAGAGTGTAAACATCGGCGGTACGGCCGCACGCGGTCCGTACCGCTCAGATCAAAATAAGGGCCTTGGAGTTTTATTATAGGTTATAAAGATCAGGCCAGGCTGTGTTCCTATCTAGATTTTATATGACAGCCGGTTTATAGATTGAAGAGTGAGATAACAAGAATTTATCTAAGTCAGCTGGGAGGGGTTGCACAATGGAATTTAATATTACAGGATTATCATTTATTATATGGCTCCACAAAATCATGGCACTCAATACTGTGGGTAAATATAAGGCACAGCGCATAAATTATAAAGGTCACAACAATCGAACAGTAGAGAACAGTTACAGGCAGTTTCAGGCCTCTATCGAAAACCCCCCTGTGGTTGGCATGTATTTAAAAAAATATAAATATATTTTCTTTTTTAGTTAAAGGTTTTGTGCATGGGAGTGAGGTAGTGCTGCAGCTTCACCTATCTGCCAATGTGACAATGATTAATGGTGCTGAGCATCGGGAGCCAAGGCACACTGACTGCACATGTGTGCAGTGCATTACTGGGAGATGACAAAGTCCCATGAGACTTAGCAAAACAGGTCAGAGGTCGAGAGGCTTATGCTGAGCTCTGATTGGTGGAGCTCATCACATGCTTCTCAGGCCCATAGAGGACAGCAGCAGCCTCATCATGGGAGGGTTTTTAATCAGAGGCAGCATTAAGCCTTTGAGATCTCCTACAGAGTAAGGTACAACGGGACAAACACAGCCTTTTCATGTGATTATATTAACCCCCCTGCAGTTACCCATTGACCAAGTTTATACTGCCTTTACTCCCGTCAGTTTGCGGCCAGTAATGACAAGTTGGAGGGGGCTGCCCTGTCTAAAGTGACCCGAAACCCCTGAAGGCTTAATCCAGCCTGGCAACAATACCAATAGGCGCCAAGGCACAAGACATAGGGGTTGATTCTGGTTGACTCAGTAAGCTGAGAGCAACAAAGCGCACCCCACAAATACAATAATGTACTCAAAAATATATACAGTTAATTGTCAAGTGCAATCAGCTGTACAAAAAGGAGATTTCTTTTGTGGAGGCACTTTTATAAATTGTGATAATATCAAACTAAAACTTAACCTTTATTGCTCTACTTTTTTAAATAGTTGATGAGATAACAATGATATAGATAGCTTACATAAAACACACAAATGTAATACTCATGGTGTTCATATATCAAATAGTCAGAAACCATAAATAGCTTATCATCATCTGAGCTTGTCCTCAATAGGGATATCCATGCATTCCCAGCATTTATGTCATAAACCATGTATCATATAGATATCATCAATATAGTGACTATCTACCATTTACAGAAATGTCGTCTCACAAAACACTAATTATAAAGTTCCTGCCAAATTATGCTAATTAGTCAAAAAGAGGCAACTGCATGACATTAATATATATATATATATATATATATATATATATATATATATATATATATATATATATATATACACACACATATATATTGGCCGGCACTCACATTTGGTAGTGAATTGAATGCTGGGGTGACCATCCAGAGCCAAAGGTTATATTTCAAACCAAATGGTAACACAAATTTTCAAAAGCGGAGTCACTCACCAGCCTTTCTGTTAGTCAACTGTGTTTAATCAGGCAGCATGGCACAGAATACAGAAGATAGACGTTTCGGTCCTCCTCTGGGACCTTTGCCAAGATCTTGACAAAGGTCCCAGAGGAGGACTGGAACGTAGAGGGACTCAACGGCTCCATTGACTGCCATTGACTGTAAACAATGCCCTGATTTGGTGACTATATATGCATTTTTTGATCATGATACTGCCACACCGTTACCATCAGTTGCATCCCAGCCCTAACCTTTATTGAGTTTTTTCACATGGAATAAATATCTGCTTTATTTCTAAGAAAGGAGTGCTGCCTAAATATGTCCCTTGGATATTGCATTTTCCTATATATATATATATATATATATATACTGTATATGTATATATATATTTATATATATATATATATCACCAGTGTATAACTCCCATTATTTGGCGGGACCTGGAAAGGCAGTACAACATGGAAGTTCCCATTTCCCTCTGCTGCCTTCCATCTTCCTGCATCGGGCGTGAGGTGAGAGAGAGGACAGACACACTGATGGAAAAGAGAAACTGTGTGTGGGTGTCCTGGCCGGACTGCAGCGCTAGGACAGGCATGTTACATGTGCATTGCAGGGCTGAGATGAGTTGCCAGGCTAGATGCACACTGACAGAAGGTACCTTGATAGCCGGGGAGCGCTGTAGATTAGTCACAGAGTGTCAGTTCCCCCTGCAGCGGGGAACTACCACTGAAGCTAGGAATGCGTTTTTACCACATGGGTTTGATCACCTGATCTCATGGCTGGAACCTGGGATCTTACAGTCTAAAGACCCCCTTAGAATTGTTCAACTTATTGTTCAACAAACTGGACCTGATTGACTCGAGATTTATCCTATGTGCAGGAGGATCAATCTCTTACAATCTCTTGGTTATACCCAATGGCACAGGATTGTGGATTGTGTCCTACACATCAGACACATAAGATTTTGTCAGACAGGCACATCAGATTTTGTCAGATAAATTGACTCAATCCACCTGAATTGGGTCAAATCTCACAAAATCTCACAAGTGTAAGGGGCCCTTTGGTGCCCATGCACAGTTCAGATTTGGGCTGATTTCACACGATTCCGACGGATCAGGCCAATATATTGAGTGAAATCGGCCCAAATCAGTGTCTCACCTCAGGTCCAATCTGATGCGTGTTCCCATGTGCATCGAATCAGAGCCTGGTGATCTTTTGTGCAGCACATAAGATAAATCAGAATTGGACCATCACATCTAATTTCCTTTGAACTCCCCCGGCAGCACCCCATGTGATAAGTCACATGCGATTTATTGCATGTAAAAATGGCACATCAAGTGCCAAGTTGGATGAAGCCCTCCTGGGAAGATGAGAGGGAAGTTCAAGGGAAAACAGGTCTGACTTGTGAATCAGACAAGTCAGTCCTGTGTATGGGGGCCAGGTAGAGATGGAGAGGAAGATGTAGGACCAGAGAAAGAGCTGGATGTAGGTCCACTGAGAAAGAGCTGGATGTAGGACCAGGGAAAGCACTGGATGTACGACTAGAGAAAGAGCTGGATGTAGGACCAGGGAAAGAGCTGGGTGTAGGACAAGAGAGAGGCCCTTATTCTAATCGGCACGGTACGGCCCGCGTGCGGCCGTACCGCCGATGTTTTGCCACTGCACATGCGCAGAGGTCATTCTGCGCATGTGCAGCCCCCTTCGCCGCAGACGGATTTCGTCCGCCGCAAAGGGGGCGTATAGGGGCGTGAGGGGCTTCATCCCCTCATTTCCCTATGTGTACGCCCCGCGTTTCATGGGCGTTCCCATGCAAACGCGGGGCGTATGCATGGTAATGAGGGCATGACGCCCTCATTACCATGACATGGGGGCGGAAAGCTGACGTCGCCGGATGTCAGCTTTCAGCCCCCATACAAGCTACCACACGGACGATTGTCCGTGTGGTCTCAGCTTGCGGGGCTGCCGCGGCGTGCGGCCCTGCCTTCGATGGTCGACGACCATCGAAGGCAGGGGGCAGCTCCCACCATGGTGGAGGCGTACGCCTCCACCATTTTGATGCGGATCGCCAGCCGTCCGTGTACGGACGGCAGTGGCGATCCGTCGGGTGGGCGGCCCTTGGTTTGTGCGGTCGGAGCCCCGTGTGCGGCTCTGACCGCACCAACCAGAATAAGGGCCAGAGAGAGCTGGGTGTAGGACCAGAGAGAGAGAGCTGGGTGTAGGACCAGAGAGAGAGCTGGATATAGGACCAGATAAAGGACTGGCTGCTGTAGGGCCAGAGAAGGAACAGATGTATTTATAGCAGATTAGATAAAACAGTACAGAGCCACAAGCATTTAAAGAACATCATACACCATCCAACAATAGGTATTTCCCATATCTGCTACAATACTTTTCTTTAACGCTCCCATTGTACATGATGGAGAGAAATATTACATACATAGAAAAAAGGTTCCACAGTTTTGTTTTATGTCATATTTTCCATATCTCCTGCTTCCATGCGCAACCATTGTACTAGAAGACAAAAACATTACTTTTCTTTCTTATGCTGACCACTTTACTTGTATGGGTAATATATCACATTACAATATGGCCCATACAGGATGTAATATATCCCTCGTATACAGTATATTACAGCAAATGTACCGGTTACATGAATTACATTTATACCGTGTTCTACTTACAGAGCTAGACATAGAAAGGTGAAAAAAATTCCACTAACTTCTGGGCTGATTGCTTTACAACTGCCTGAACCTGAAACTTACCTACAGGTCAATAACACTGATTTATAGGTTTGCACAATTCGGTGAGGTAAGAAGATCAATGTGAGGAAGGAGTCGCAGAGTCCCAGATATAAAGGAGGAACCTCCAGGCAGTCTGTACTCACAGCCGAGATCATTCTGAGAAGGTCCTTACCCACTGCAGCAACGCCACCATGTCCTTCACAGGGAAATATGAGATTGAGTCCCAGGAGAACTATGACAGCTTCATGAAGCTCATTGGTGAGTATATTAACCTCATCTGATTATTTTAGATTTCTGAACAGAATATTTGATATAGCAAATTCGTTATCTACTCCACACGAGGAAGAAGCCAATGTGTTTGATTTGCTGTTTGGAGGACTAAGGGGTAGATTTATTAAGCTCGGTGAAGTGATAAAGTGTCTGGTTTTTATCACCAGCCAATCAGCTCCTACCTGTCATTTTTCAAACCAAGCCTGAAACTTCACAGTTAGGAGATGATTGGACGGTGATAAAAACCAGACACTTTATCACTTCACCAAGCTTAATAATTCTCCCCCTATGAAACAATAAGGAAGATTTGGGCTCTGTTTCCCATAACATCCCCTCAATGATGTCATTGTGATATCAGCCCACATCACCCTCTGTAGGGGCCTGATTATGAATGCAAATGGATAGCATACAAAATGCTAAAGTGACTAAACCAGTGGTTCTCAACCTCGGTCCACATTTTCCTGGTCTCCACACAGAATCACCGGTGAAATAATGAGCTAAGACTGTGATTTTTTTTTAAAGAGTCCATGAATAATGAGTGCACCTGTGCACCTGCCAGGTGACCTGGAAAACGTGCACTGTTGGGGGGTCCTGAGGACCGAGGTTGAGAACCACTGGACTAAACGGACGTGGTAATATGTTTCCTTTGCCCCACCTCACTTTTTACATGTAGGAGAGCTGCCACCATCTTTAAGGGGGTTATTTTGGTTCACTCTTTCTGACAAAATCTTTCTTAGATGGACAAAACCATGTGCACTGCAGGGGGGGGGGGGGCAGATGTAAAATGTGCAGAGATAATTAGATTTGGGTTAGTTATTTTGTATCTGTGCAGGGAAAATACTGACTGCTTTATTTTTTACACTGCAATATAGATCTCACTTTGAAGTAAAACCCCACCCAAATCTAATTCTCTCTGCACATGTTACATCTGCCCCACCTGCAGTGCACATGGTTTTGTCCATCTAAGAAGGAATTTGTCAGAAACAGTGAACCAAAATAACCCCCTATGTTAGGTGCAGGAGATCCATACAGTATCTCATTTTGGTATTCATAATGCATAAGCACAAATAATGCATACCTTCCAACATTTTGACTGTGCAATTCGGGACCAAAAAGGGGCCTGAAATCTGCGAAGGGCCGCGCAAGACACGTCCTGTTTTCTGTCACTATGGGGGCATGGCCAGTGGTCTGTGAGCTGCTGGCCATGCCCCAGCCCCCTCTGTTTTGTTGAATAGATGCTGTGCGCATGCACAGAGCGTTTATTCCCTGATGCTCTGCTGAGCCGAGCAGCGACAAGCGGGGGGGGGGACTCTCAATTCCCCCTCCCCCCACTGCGGGACACTGACACCCTAAAAAGATGTGCCTGTCCCGTGAAAATGGGGACAGTTGGGAGGTATGAATAACTAGTAAGCTGCTTGAAGCAAATGTTTTGAAAGCTAGTCTGCTACCTTGTGATTGCCTATGTGTTTGTGCATGTGCGAGAGATAAAGGGATATTGTGTCACTCAGAAACACTGCCAACAGATGGCAGTGTTTCGGAGACACACAAACGGACACTAGTATATAGATGATGAGTGAAGGTGCATGCACACGGTGAGATTTGGGCTGTGTATGATTTTGACTATGCGACTTCCCTTGAACTCCCCAACAAATGCACCTGGTGGTTCCCTTGTATGCATACTGTGCATTCACTGAGATGTGTATGCAGCGCAGAACACATGCACTATGCGACAGACAGCTACATGCGGCCACATAAGATGCCCATGAATATTTAGGGTGCGATCATTACTCCACACCATAATATATAAATAGGTTTACCATACTTTCCCTTTCAAGCAGGCATATTTTACACATGTTCCGTGACTGACTGACATCAAGCCTGGTTTTATGCAGCCAGAGAACCGGTGTAATACATAAATAGAATTATGTATAATAATCACCATGCAATATGGTGGCACAGTGGCTAGCAGTGCTGTTCACAGCTGTACAAACAAGGGGCAGGATGTTCTAACATACGCAGCCCCCCTCTGCCGGGCTTTGCATAGTTAATGATCGCATATGCGCTTACATATGCGATCATTAACGCAAGGGACAGCTCTTGCGATAAGAGCTGTCCCTTGCGATGCGGCGCCGGCGCTGGACTTCCGGGTCTGAGACCTGGGAGTCCATCTGCGCATGCGCAGAGCGCCGGGTCCGGCAGCAGGGCATGCTGGGAGTGATGGATCCCTCACACTGCGTCGTGGTAAGAAGCCCATAGGCTTCTGCAGGAAATCGCCAGCTTTTGCAGTGCTGCCACTGCGGAGGGGGGGGGGGGGGGGGGGGGGGTAGAGAATATAGAAATGCAGTAAAAACCCAGATAACTGTGTTTTTACCGCATTTCTGGGTTAGAGCAACCCGCCCAAGGGCACTGTCACTGTGGAGTTTGCATGTTGTATAAATACAATGTAATTGAAATAATTTGTCCTGTTTTCAGCCAACCAATAGTACAGTTTAGGCATAAAAGATAGTTAACTGTAATTGTGTTACGCAAGTGATGCCTTGTCACAGTGCATATAGCAGCCTAACTCTGACACCTCACCCCCCTTCTAAGTGCATGGCCCTAATCCTCCCTCTCACTCCTCAGTCTAACCCTAACAACTCCCCCTGCAGCCTAACCCTCACACCTCCCCCTGTAGCCTAACCCTAACACTTCCCCCTGCAGCCTAACCCTAGCACGTCCCCCTGCGGCCTAACCCTAGCACGTCCCCCTGCAGCCTAACCCTAACACCTCCCCCTGCAGCTAAAACCTGACACCTCCCCCTGCAGCCTAACACTAGCACCTCCCCCTGCAGCCCAACCCTAACACTTCCCCCTGCAGCCTAACCCTAACACCTCCCCCTGCGGCCTAACCCTAGCACCTCCCCCTGCAGCCTAACCCTAACACCTCCCCCTGCAGCCTAACCCTAACACCTCCCCCTGCAGCCTAAACCTAACACCTCCCACTGCAGCCTAACCCTAGCACCTCCCCCTGCAGCCTAACCCTTACTCCCCCCCCCTGCAGCCTAACCCTAACACCTTCCCCTGCAGCCTAAACCTAACACCTCCCCCTGCAGCCTAACCCTAGCACCTCCCCCTGCACCCTAACACCTCCTCCTGCAGCCTAACCCTAGAACCTCCCCTTGCAGCCTAACCCTAACACCCCCCTGCAGTCTAACCCTAACACCCCCCCTGCAGTATAACCCTAACACCTCCTCCTGCAGCCTAACCCTAACACCATACTTGGCTACCTGACCCTCTCAATGCGGGAGAAAATGCTCTGTTTCTGGACTTCCCTGGTAATGTATGATTGCCATCACCTGTGGGGAGCTAGGTAAAGGTGTTTCACCACAGGTGAGGGCAATCATACATTACTAGGGAAGTCCAGGAGCAGAGCATTTTCTCCCTCATGGAGAGGGTCAGGTAGGCAAGTATGTCTAACACCCCTCTTGCAGCCTAACCATAACACCTCCCCCTGCAGCCTAACCTTAAGTCCCGCTAGAGCCTAAACCGAACCCCCCACCCCCCTGCATACTTACATCCAGGATGCTGGAATTTGGGGTTCCGATGTCGGCATCCTCATTGAAGTCAGTGTTGCAGCAACAGCCTTCTGGCCGTTTGCCGGTATGGTTATTCTGACTGCCGGCATCCCCGCTGCTGCTCATCTGTATGTATTACACTGATACATACTACCACAAATAATACTCATGGAAATTACCTATAGAACACCTACCATGAATACTGGCATTGTGTTTGGAATAAGTCACTCTATAAACATGTAACTTTCTCTGGGTTAGGCATTCCTGATGAGAAAATTGAGAAAGGCAGAGACTACAAGTACACCACAGAAGTAGTGCAAAGCGGCAATGATATCACCTGGTCCCAAATATATCCGGGATTCACCCTCACCAATAAGTTCACTGTTGGTCAGGAGTCAGAGCTAGAGACCATGGCGGGGAAGAAGTTTAAGGTGAGTCATTATGAGCAATGTATTCCTGCTGACATTGTGTAATAACCACAGATCCAAGTATCACCATTCATCATTTCATGACTCGGGGCTTTATTTCCGCTATTGTAATCTGCGACTTCCTGGTGGGTTGGCGGTGAAAATGGCGCTTGCAGTCAGGGTAAAGCACGTCAGGTGTATATTAACGGCAAGTGGCATTTTTAATTTTCCCATCCAACCCAACAGGAAGTGGCGGCATACAAAAGGTGCTGCTTCATAAATAACGCTCCCTATTGGAAATAGTCACACAATGACTTTTCTCCCACCAACCCCAGTATATACATTTTATTTACTAGCTCTTATTAACATTTCACACATACTTGTATCTGATATTGGTCAAATATTCATTGGATGGGGGCAAGTACAAAGTCATAAAGCCGATACAATTAACTATATCGGTGGTGCAGCAGGACAATGATATAGTGCATACACACTGACTGATATTGTTCACATCGTTAACGATATTGAATGTGCACACGATATTGTAAACCATATCGATATAGTTAATGATATATCGCCCAGTGCATACCCAAATTAACATTTAAAGAAGGGTCTCATATTCTTGCTATGACCACACTGACATGTATATGGCCACACGTGCTCATACTGGCTGCTGCTATTCTCTTGACAGCACTGCATCTATTGCCTGCATTGGGTTATCTTAGTACTATATCCATTTTTTTGCACAGCATATTATAGTTCGGTGTACACCACCAATAAAAAAATAATAATAAAAAAATATAAAGATCTGCCCCCCCTCCCAACCCCTCAGTAGTGTTAAGCACCCACCACCACCACCACACACAGCAGCCGTCCCACACTCCCCCTTTACCCCAAGCACACAACAGTGGCCAACCCCGGCCGCCCCTCCATTACACACACCAGGGGGGCCGGGGTTGGCCACTCTTCTCTACCGCAGACGCAGGGCAGGGGCCAGAACCTCTATCCCTTTCACCTACCACAGCACTCACGTACAGTAGTAGCTGTGATCCCCCTCGCCACTACACACAAAGTGGCAGTAAGCAAGTAATGCAGTCTTGACCAATCAACATGATAGAAGGAGGGCTGGCAGTAGGCAGTGATCACTGCAGGGTACTGCATAAGGGTCTACATGAGCACAGCAGACACCCCTTCCTCGTGCCTATGACTACATATATAACACTAGCGTCTCGCCCCGGCTTCGCACAGGAAGCACTAATTATCTATTGCCAGATGACTTCTGGTGGATGGATGGGGGCGGTCATGTGAAAAAGTTTTAGCAGATATCTATAGGTACAGTGCCGATGGTCAATCTGGTTCCGTTGCACAACTTTGGTGCGTTTAAGTTACGAATAAGCATCACCGGGGATCCAACCTTCACCGTGCGGTGGTTCCAATTAATTCAAAATTCAATTGGATAATTGACGGCTTGTTCTTCGTCCATTACTGTGTTGATCGATTTGTATTTGACTGTTTTGCCGGGCAGTTTCAATCGAATTTGCTCATTGAGCTTGTTGGCATCATCATTTTTTGGTACCAAAATTGCATGTTCGCATGTTCGCACATTTTTGTAGTTGGTTGTTAGATTTGGGAATATCTTGTCGACAACGGCTTGAATATTCAGTTGCATTTGACAGAAGTTCGGCGGGAACGAAATCTCATTCGTTGGGCGATCAATTAATTGCCAAATCCCCCCCCCCCAAAAAAAATAATTCTGTTGATCCGATCGCTACCAAACTTCACAGGATCACCCGCTGGGCTAATCCGAATATTGCCTGAAAGTTTCATGAAAATCGGTCACGCCGTTTTGGAGTCCATAGGGAACATACACACAAACACACATCGATTTTTATATATTTATAGATTGCTAACATTTTTCCCATTGAAATATGCTTTACATTATGAAACCAACAAGGAAATCTTTTAATTGCAGGCAACTGTCCGACTGGAAGGAGGAAAACTTGTTGTGGATTTCCCTAAATACAATCACACTTCCGAAATTGTGGGCGGGAAGCTGGTGGAGGTAACATTCTAGATAACAAACATATATTACGTGTCATCTATAGTTATTGATAAGTTACTAACCCTATGCAGTTCCGGCTGTTATCAAACAAATGGTACAATGTATAAGATTATTACATGCTACAGACATGCGCTTTCTGATATCATCCTTTAACAACTAATGCAATGTTTAACATAAAGTGTAAGAGGGGGATGCACCACGGATGGCCATCAACCATTAATGATTCATAATAATCGATGGTTTATGATCGATGCTGATTTTATTTTATCTATGTTAGAGAACCATATGGTTTCTCTACATCAATGGCACAGCATAACTGAATATTATTATCATTGTAGTTTTTTTTACTAGTTTGACAGAACAAGGAGCATAGCTCCGCCTCTGACAAATGTGAAGCCCCGCCCCTATGTTCTAATTTGTCATTTTCTAATTCAGTCAAAAAAACATGGATGACCATTGGTTGGTGAAACTATCAATGGTTATCCATTACATAATTTATAGTAATTTATGGCCTCTTGCTGTTTGCAAATCGATGGCAACCATTGATGGCAACCACTTTGATGGTCATCCTTATGATGCGTTCACAATGCCAGCTGCGGGAGGAAGGGGGTAGGGCTAGGCACTAAAGGGGGGGGGGGGGTTGTAAAGAAGTTAATAAGTGTTCAGCAGTCGCAATTACATCTGTAGACATATATATATATGCATCTATGTGTGTGTTTATGTTTCTATTATAAAGGCAGCGTGCTTAATATGCCTGACTCTTTTATATCTCTTACCTTTCAGACTTCAGTATCTGGTGGAGTCACGTTTAAACGTATTAGCAAGAAGGTGGCATAAGGTTCCAAGCTCATCTTGTATTGTTATAATCTTATGAAAGGTTCCATGTTCAATGCAAACAACAAATAAACTCCACTTTCTTAATCATTGTTGCTCTTATTTCTAAATGTGCTTATTACAGAACCAGTACACTACATGGTATAAGGCGGATACACACTGGAGCAACCGCCAATTGTTCCGACTTTACCGACAATTTCCCTTGAGCCCGGAACTAGCCAAACTGAGCATACAGTATACAGACAGCAATCTTGTTAAATACCGAACAGTATGGCCCTTATTCAGATCTGATCGTAGTACAAATTTGTTCTCAAAATGGGCAAAACCATGTGCACTGCAGGGGGGGGGGGGGGCAGATGTAACATGTATAGAGAGAGTTAGATTTGTATGAGTTTCTGTGCAGGGTAAATACTGGCTGCATTATTTTTACACTGCAATTTCGATTTCAGTTTCAACACACCCCACCCAAATTTAACTCTCTCGGCACATGTTACATCTGCCCCACCTGCAGTGCACATGGTTTTGGGAACAAATTCGTACTGCGATCAGATCTGAATAAGGGCCTATAATACATTGTTTGGGGTTATCAATGTTGCTACTGCAAAGGCTTTTGGGTTCACAATATTTTTGTCTTCCCACCTCAATTATTGTCAGTGATTTAACATCATTGATTTATGGTTTTCTGTCAGTTATTACCAGTTCCATCCAAATGAAGGACCAGGTTTTTCTTAAAGGGGCAGTCATCTGTAAGGCAAAACCATGCCTTGTAAATGAATGCCCCTTTAATAAAAGTCTGAGTTGGGCCGGTAGCATCCCACACAGCCACCAAACTCATAAGCTATTACATTTGGCCACATGAGACAAAGTTCTGCCCAGCGTACACCAACGGGAGGTCTGACCAGGACCTTATACCATTAGTATGTCTTCTGGGATACAATATTACCTCTCTGTGAAGTTTTAAGCCAAAGCAATCCAGCCCTGAACAGACTTTCAGTTTTAAAAGTTCTGGCCAGCATACACCAACGGAAACCCCCCCCCCCAAAATAAAAAAAACTTGGCCAGGATCCAGCCGGTCCACTTTGCATTAGTTTCATCCCAATCAGAGCAGGGGTGTCCAAATGCATAACTGGACAGACAAACATATATATATATATATATATATTTTTTAGGGTTTGGGGGGGCACAAGCATTCATTTTGCCTCCGGGCACTTAGAATGCACTTACGCCACTATATATATATATATACTGTATATAGTGGCAGGCATTGTTTTTAAGGAGTAAGAGAGTGTTGAGAGAATTTTTTGTTTTTGAAGATGCAGAAATTGTTTGTTCCATGTTGGGATACCAGATGTAAAGTCTGTGGAGAAGAGAGGTTCTCTTACTAGAGAGTAGAAAAAGAATATTGGCCTGGGAGGGTGTTTGAGAATAAGCAAAGCTGAATGTAAAGGAATGGACCAGTTCTTAGCAGAGAGATAGTGTAGGATGCTGTTAGCATAGTGTAGGCCTTAAAATATAGCAAACTCCCAACCACCCCCCCAACCACCACCACCACCGCAGGACACTGCCGGCCTACGGCGGGTTGCGGGAACATCCCAAAAAAGCAGGACTTTCCCGATTTTGTCTGATTATATATGTTCCAGACCTTTACTTTTGACCTGCTTATGTTGTTGTGAGTCTGATTGTCTTGATCTTCGCTGTTCAATGCATTCTACTTAATGAATTGTATTTAAAATAAATTAATATATAAAAACATAAAAAGGGAACATTTTATTGGAAACAAGAAAATCTGGACACATGAAGTATATCGCTACACCACTGATGCATTCTGCACAATTACGATCAGTATGCTGGACCTCTATTCCTCAAAAACAACCATTGCAGTGAGGTAACCTTAATCACTTTATCGGTAATATCATTACTTCTAATTTTTGTCAGCATCCAATTCACCTACCAATTTTTTTGGCGGGAAACCCATGCAAATTTTGGTGGTGATTCAGACTCGCTTGTTGCAGGCCAAATTCGGCCCGGCCGATGTTGGGGGTCTGCGCATGCTCGATTATGCCCATGTGTAAACCCCCTGTGCAAATGCCTTCAGCAAGTTTCCCACCTACCGAGGTGTTCGTACAGTGAGCGGAGGGAAGGGGTGGGCATGAGGCTGGACATGACGTCAGCACCCGCCCTCAATTCAGAGGACTGCATTGAAATAAAAAGTCAGCCCAGGCCAGAAGACTCCACCTTCAGTCAGCCTGTCTCTGTCTCACAGTTGTGGAAGGGTTGTAGTTACGCACACCTGCGTAATCTAGTCTGAATAATCCCCCATATCTGTCCATGAAAAGATTTGATGGCATTATAGAAAATGAGTCAGGCAGCAAAGATGACAAATGAAACAGTTAAGGAGAAGACATTTAATAACTTTAATGTCTTGATCCATTAGCGTCTTCAAAAATGGCATTTTGTGCCAAAAATATTTTGGTTACCAATCTGTATATGACTTCATTCCCATAATAACAGTGAAGTAGATATAATTCTTGGCCATCCTGCAGATAAATGCTGACAGCAAATCTGATACTCCGACCCCTCCTTCGCTCGCCTTTACTGGAAAACATCTCTTTTATTCCCAAACACGGACATTAAAGTCTGTCTGCAGCTTAATAAATGTTGGTAAGCTGCTTTTGAAGGGACTGTCCTTATGCACTGTAGGAAGCCTTAATATAGATGATCCTATAATATAGTCATTAACATGCCATCATTTTGTCAACTGCAATTCATCTAATGAAATAAAGCAGCCTTAGTGTACTAATGTGTGCACACAGAATATGGCCGCTCCCTTTCTGAACACACAGGACAGTACACGAGACAAATGCTCTCCTATAGATGTGAATCTCTCATATTCACACAATTCTTCAGGATGATGCTTGTTTCAAACGGTCAAACATTCCACGATGGGTATATGGAATGAGAACACAAAAGCATATATACAATGGGTGGATCCGGCTTTCAGACAGTTCTCTTCAAAAATACAATGGATCAAGCTGAATGCGTACCAAACTCACGTGAGTAATGGTATGAACAAATGTAGAAAGGTATCTTTTATGGACGATGATTGGCGTACCAGTACTCACTGTATGTGGCAAAATTAGACTTCCATAAAGGTATCTTTTTTACAAATGAAGTTTTATTGATACATATACATTTATAGGGCTTAAAATTGGGTAAAAACAGGTTGAGGCCTCAGCATGGACAAGCAATAAACATGGCACTCTCAAATGGGACCACTGATCCGGATCTGGCTCCAGTGGAAATGACGCAGATACACGCACCCAAAACTGAACCTTTTCCCTGTACTTGTTTCCTAGCACGGCCACACCGATTTACATCGGGGTGGTCGTGTCGGAAAAATCGGGTCGATCGCATCGCATGCGATTTGGTCGCATGCGATGCGATCGTCGCGACCGACCGATTTTGGACCCGATTTTTTTTTTTAATTAAATGTAAATCGGGTCCCTGGGACCCGATTTTACATTGAATTCAATGTAAAATATTCCCAACCCCCCCAAATGTCACGGCGTACACCCCACCCCACGATAGACGCCAACCCGAAGCGTGGCGAGCGCAGCGAGCCCGCGAGGGGCGGCGGTGCGCGTCCTCCGACCTTTTCATTCCCCTACTATCCACGTTGGCGTGGAGTTGAGAATAGAATAGTGTGGTGAGCGCAGCGAGCCACCGAGCCCGAAGCGTGGCGAGCGCAGCGAGCCCCGCGAGGGGACGCGGATACCTTCACAGGTAAACGCGTCCCTTCGCGGACTTCACAGGTGTCCGCGACGCCACGGACACCTGTGAAGCCCGCGAGGGGACGCGTATAACTGTGAAGGTATCCGCGTCCCCTCGCGGGGCGCGCTGCGCACGCCACGCTTCGGGCTCGGTGGCTCGCTGCGCTCGCCACACTATTCTATTCTCAACTCCACGCCGACATGGATAGTAGGGGGATTAAAAAGGTCGGAGGACGCGCACCGCCGCCCCTCGCGGGCTCGCTGCGCTCGCCACGCTTCGGGTTGGCGTCTATCGTGGGGTGACGACGGGGACATCTAAAATGTGAAATGGGTCATATTGGCCCATTTAACATTTTTCACATTTTTTCAGGATTTCAATGTTAAAAAATCTTTTAACATTGAAGCCTATGTAAAAATCGGGGGGCATCGCGTCGGGACCTATGTTAATGGTCCCGACCGACGCGATGCCCCCGATATTTTACCTTTCCCGACTTGATTTCAATGTTAAAATATTTTTTAACATTGAAGCCTATGGGGAAATCGCGGGCATCGCGTCGGTCGCGTCGGGACCATTGTTAACGGTCCCGACCGACGCGATGCCCTCGATATTTTATCCTAGCCGGCCAAATGGACCTGATTTCAAAGGAAATCGGGTCCATCTTATGGATCGTGTACCTTAACTAAAGGTACACGATCCATAAGATATGTGGCCGTGCTAGGAAACAAGTACCCTTTTCCCTGTGGTGACACACTGACTCTAGAACAACATGTTACGAGATGTATATCTCTTCCCCAGGATCCAGATCAGTTTGTTTAAGATGGCTCCCTTTATATGTCCTGTAACACTGCCCCCACACTTCCGGTTTCGGTCAGGATAAACAGAAAGTGTTTACTGCCCTGACTGTAAAAAAAAGACCTTTCCTTTTCAGGGTATGGAATCTTCTCTCCACTGACGCTAGCCAAACTCCAACCTTTTTCAAAGAAAATTGTACCTCATTATAGCAGTTCTATATAAAATGTCTCTGTTGGTAATGGCGTATAATATTTTATACATTTTATAGTTAATTATTTGTTTAAGGGCACTAACTGGTCTGCCTTCAGGATAAAGAACTTATTTTCCAACGTATGTGGGCAAATTACAATCAGCTGCATCAATCAGTGGCCATATTGGCCAGGTGTAAATAGTGCTACTATAGTGAGGGACAATTATGTTTGATAAAGCTTGGTGTTTGTCCAGTGAAACACATCAGTTACCTGCAACTCTGCATCTCTACAATAGAGATGTGCAGGCTCTGATTTACTCTGATTTACTCTGATTTCAAAGCAGGATCTTATTGGCTATCCCAAATCACATAAAAGTTGTTGACAGTTGATAGCCAATAAGATCCTGCTTTGAAATCAGAGTAAATCATAGTACATCAGAGCCTGCACATCTCTAATCTACTCTACAAGCATCATTGGATCCCACTTGTTTTCTGAGAAATCCGGAACCAGGACCTATCGGCAATATTTGGAAAGTTTCCATTTGACTGATCCAAGGGCTCATCTATCCTGTCAATATAAACATCAACTATCGACCAAAACATAACTTCCTAAAAACGTGAGTGGCCATTTATTATAGACTGGGCACCATAACCTTCCCTTTAACTGTGCCGCTCACCGACCAAAGTCATATCTAGGAACAGGACTCTTTTATAGGAGAGGTGCTTCTTATCCAAACATGAAGTGTATACATTTTATTCATCTTAAATGTATTTGTATATTATTGAGCAGGCCTGGATTCTACTAGTCCCAAAATACTAATCAGCTTTTATCTATCTGGGTTCAGTATGATTTACCGACAGTGAAAATCCGCTGGTCAGAGTGCTGACGACCATTGTCCGATGGTCAAAATACCGAAAAGGTCAAAATACAGTACAGACAATTTGGTACTTGTTTCCTAGAACGGCCACAATCGTGAGTGATCGTGGCTCTTAATTAAGGGACACGATCCTCACGATGTGGCCGATTTTTTACAATTTTTTCACTTTGAATGACAGAAATCGGGTCAATCGGTCGGTCGCGACCAATTAAAATCGGCCGCGATGCGACCGACCGATTGACCCGATTTTTCCATAGACTTCAATGTTAAAAAATCTTTTAACATTGAAATCGGGAGGATCGCGTCGGTCTTGTGCCATTATAATGGCACAAGATGAGATGGACTTGATTAAGTCCATCTCACATAGGGTAAAATGATAAAAAAGGTGAAATGGCCCAATATGACCCATTTCACATTTCTTATGTGCCCGCCATGACCCCACGATAGACGTCAACCCGAAGCGTGGCGAGCGCAGCGAGCCCGCGAGGGGCGGCGGTGCGCGTCCTCCGACCTTTTCATTCCCCTACTATCCACTAGGGCGTGGAGTGAGAATAGAATAGTGTGGCGAGCGCAGCGAGCCACCGAGCCCGAAGCGTGGCGAGCGCAGCGAGCCCCGCGAGGGGACGCGTATACCTGTGAAGTTAGACGCGTCCCCTCGCGGGGCTCGCTGCGCTCGCCACGCTTCGGGCTCGGTGGCTCGCTGCGCTCGCCACACTATTCTATTCTCACTCCACGCCCTAGTGGATAGTAGGGGAATGAAAAGGTCGGAGGACGCGCACCGCCGCCCCTCGCGGGCTCGCTGCGCTCGCCACGCTTCGGGTTGACGTCTATCGTGGGGTCTAGCCCACTTAGTAACATTTGGGGGGGCAATTGAAACAAATCTGGTGAAAAAAAAAAAAAAATCGGGTGAAAAATCGGTCGGTCGGATCGGTCGCATCGTATGCGACCAAATCGCATGCGATGCGATCGATCCGATTTTTTATCTTACGACCACAACGATCTAAATCGTTGTGGCCGTGCTAGGAAACAAGTACCGACAATTTAAATTCTGACTCGGTCAAAAAGTAGACACGATTTTTTTTTTTTTTACAATTCGGTATTTTAACCGTCGATCAATGGTGGCCAATATTCTGACCGTTGAGAGTTTAACTGTAGGTAAATTGACTGCATCCCATCTATCTGGCAGAGGATGCTGGGGCTTGTAGCTTCACACCTTGAGAGCCACAAGTTGTCCATTCTTGGTTTAAAGATAGGTTAGAGATGCGGCTTGCCACGGTATTAGTAAATGTGATAAAAGTCATATCATATTAATCGTACACAATAAAGTAGTAGAATATATATTGAAATACAATGACGTGTCATATAAACAAGATAAAAAATGAGTGTCTTTAAAGCTATGATTTGCACAAAGGGGCATCAGCTCACAATAAATGCCATGGCACCAATATACATACCCATTTTTATCACACTAAGGTAATACCCAAGGGCATGGTCTGGTAGCAAGTAGCGTCACTTCACAAATGCCATGCATGTGATTCAGTTACCCTTTTTTAAAATGCTGAGGCACGCTCAGTACTACAACAGCTGCTCTGCATGCCCCCAGTAGGTTGAAAGGGGGCCTCAGAAACTATATTCCCCCACTGGAGCCTTCTGGAGGACACTGGAGCCTAAATGTGGAACAGCGGATAGTATCTGAAAAGCAAGGCTGTCACTCCAAAATTGGGATGGCTGGAAGGTATGCATAACTGAGACGCTATCTAATATACATCAGGTATAACATATTCATGAGGTATTACCTCCTTGTGAATTTATCAGTTACATTCTACAGCCAGAAAATGGTGGTTACAGCCAGAAAATGGTGGTCTCCACTGTGTGTAAGTGTGTGGTTCATTTTGAAAACATACTCTAATGTCGGGCACCCACACAGGTCAGCCTGCAGCTCCCCCTGCACTCAGTCACAGCTCCCCTTCTCAAGAGCCGCCAATGATGACATATACCCTCTTCCCCCTCCCTTTTACCTCCGAGGCTGCTGCAGCTGAAAGGAGAATATAGAGGGGGAAGCTCTGAGTGCCACGTTTTGCAGGATTTAGAGGGTGGAGCCTAATGCTGGGAAGTGCCTGCCCCCATTAGAGTCTGTGGGTGCTGGCAACAAGTAGGGATGGCCATCATTGCCATTGGTGGTTTTACCTATCGATGGTCATCCATTTTCTTTGACTGATTGGCTTGTAACGGGGTCTCTGCCTGGCGTAACATGTTTGACGTTGGCTCTGCCTGGGGTAACATTTTTGACAGGGGTTTGCCTTGCGTAATGTGTTTGATGGGGGCTCTGCTTTGCATAACGTGTTTGATGGGGGCTGAGATTGAGACTTACCTGTGGCCAAGCTTCTGGCTATTCTAATCTTTATCTTCATTTATGCTCTGATCGTATATGCTACTTATACTCCTTTCACACCGACCACTCGGTACTTACCAGGAATTTTTGAGTGCTGGGTAATTTTGGCGGGTGCAGCCTGAGCCCAATTCACACCACCCGCAAATTACCGGGTTAAAGCTTTTCAACCCAGAAATTTTCTGGAAAACCCAGGTTTTTCTGTGCTGTGAAAGGGTCAACATGGGTCTTAAATCCCAGCACTCCGACCCTGGTCAAGAGCAGGGTCGGAGTGCTGGGATTTAAGATGCGTGTTGACCCTTTTACACCAAAGAAAATCCTGGGTTTTTTAGCAAATTCCCGCGTTGACAATTATTAACCCAGTAATTTGCTTCTGGTGTGGAAGGGTTATTATATATGGTACATTTCTAGCCCGATAGCTATTGTACAAACAGCCCATATGTTCACGTCCCCTGATTAATCTAATTCAGTACTTTAATAAATCTAGAACTGCTTCTGTACTTGTCATTGCCCATGTACTGTAGTAATGTAACTACCCATGTAATACATTGCTTCTGTACTTGTCATTGTCCATGTACTGTAGTGATGTAACTACCCATGTAATACACTGCTTCTGTACTTGTCATTGCCCATGTACTGTAGTAATGTAACTACCCATGTAATACATTGCTTCTGTACTGTACTTGTCATTGCCCATGTACTGTAGTAATGTAACTACCCATGTAATACATTGCTTCTGTACTTGTCATTGCCCATGTACTGTAGTAATGTAACTACCCATGTAATACACTGCTTCTGTACTTGTCATTGCCCATGTACTGTAGTAATGTAACTACCCATGTAATACACTGCTTCTGTACTTGTCATTGCCCATGTACTGTAGTAATGTAACTACCCATGTAATACATTGCTTCTGTACTTGTCATTGTCCATGTACTGTAGTGATGTAACTACCCATGTAATACACTGCTTCTGTACTTGTCATTGCCCATGTACTGTAGTAATGTAACTACCCATGTAATACATTGCTTCTGTACTGTACTTGTCATTGCCCATGTACTGTAGTAATGTAACTACCCATGTAATACACTGCTTCTGTACTTGTCATTGCCCATGTACTGTAGTAATGTAACTACCCATGTAATACATTGCTTCTGTACTTGTCATTGCCCATGTACTGTAGTGATGTAACTACCCATGTAATACACTGCTTCTGTACTTGTCATTGCCCATGTACTGTAGTGATGTAACTACCCATGTAATACACTGCTTCTGTACTTGTCATTGCCCATGTACTGTAGTGATGTAACTACCCATGTAATACACTGCTTCTGTACTTGTCATTGCCCATGTACTGTAGTAATGTAACTACCCATGTAATACACTGCTTCTGTACTTGTCATTGCCCATGTACTGTAGTAATGTAACTACCCATGTAATACATTGCTTCTGTACTTGTCATTGCCCATGTACTGTAGTAATGTAACTACCCATGTAATACACTGCTTCTGTACTTGTCATTGCCCATGTACTGTAGTGATGTAACTAGCCATGTAATACACTGCTTCTGTACTTGTCATTGCCCATGTACTGTAGTAATGTAACTACCCATGTAATACATTGCTTCTGTACTTGTCATTGCCCATGTACTGTAGTAATGTAACTACCCATGTAATACATTGCTTCTGTACTGTACTTGTCATTGCCCATGTACTGTAGTAATGTAACTACCCATGTAATACACTGCTGCTGTACTTGTCATTGTCCATGTACTGTAGTAATGTAACTACCCATGTAATACACTGCTGCTGTACTTGTCATTGTCCATGTACTGTAGTAATGTAACTACCCATGTAATACACTGCTTCTGTACTTGTCATTGCCAATGTACTGTAGTGATGTAACTACCCATGTAATACACTGCTTCTGTACTTGTCATTGCCAATGTACTGTAGTGATGTAACTACCCATGTAATACACTGCTTCTGTACTTGTCATTGCCCATGTACTGTAGTGATGTAACTACCCATGTAATACATTGCTTCTGTACTTGTCATTGCCAATGTACTGTAGTGATGTAACTACCCATGTAATACACTGCTGCTGTACTTGTCATTGTCCATGTACTGTAGTAATGTAACTACCCATGTAATACACTGCTTCTGTACTTGTCATTACCCATGTACTGTAGTGATGTAACTACCCATGTAATACACTGCTTTTGTACTTGTCATTGCCCATGTACTGTAGTGATGTAACTACCCATGTAATACACTGCTTCTGTACTTGTCATTGCCCATGTACTGTAGTAATGTAACTACCCATGTAATACATTGCTTCTGTACTGTACTTGTCATTGCCCATGTACTGTAGTGATGTAACTACCCATGTAATACACTGCTTCTGTACTTGTCATTGCCCATGTACTGTAGTGATGTAACTACCCATGTAATACACTGTTTCTGTACTTGTCATTGCCCATGTACTGTAGTGATGTAACTACCCATGTAATACACTGCTTCTGTACTTGTCATTGCCCATGTACTGTAGTAATGTAACTACCCATGTAATACATTGCTTCTGTACTTGTCATTGCCCATGTACTGTAGTGATGTAACTACCCATGTAATACACTGCTTCTGTACTTGTCATTGCCCATGTACTGTAGTAATGTAACTACCCATGTAATACACTGCTTCTGTACTTGTCATTGCCCATGTACTGTAGTAATGTAACTACCCATGTAATACACTGCTTCTGTACTTGTCATTGCCCATGTACTGTAGTAATGTAACTACCCATGTAATACACTGCTTATGTACTTGTCATTGCCCATGTACTGTAGTGATGTAACTACCCATGTAATACATTGCTTGCTATCGCAACTCATAGTTTTTAATGCACTGATCATTGTAACACATATCCAGTTTCCAATAGTGCAATTAGTCATGCAGAGCAATACATTGTGATCCCACCTGGTTTATTTTTTAACAACACTCTGACTTTGACTTGTGCAAAGCCAACAGGTTTTTTTCCATTATTATTATTGATTTTTGACATTTAAGGGTTTGATTCAATAATATGTGTAGTGTTGATAATGTTTGACAGCACTTTGCTGTCATCACCAACAAATCCACCTAATTGAATCAATCCATAAGTTTACAAATATTTGCCCATGCAATGTAGTGTATTACCTGCTATCTGACCAGATATTTCGTTTACAACCCACTGCGTCATGCAAAAATAAAAATTCAGCACTTATCAATCTCCTCTAATTGAAGCCTTTATTGGATTGGGAGCCCCGATGTCAAGATTATTGCATTGACTGTCAATTACTTTATAGAAAATGATGACTTGAGGCAGGAAAAGCTTTAATAATGTGGGGATTTTAGACATATGAGTTGAACATTTGATATTATGCAGTAGGTAGCCCAAGTTGGCAGCTCAAATAATAATGAAAATTGCAAACCAAGTAAATCATCTATATCAGTACTCTCAACCTCGGTCCTCAGGACCCCCCAACGTTTTCCAGGTCTCCACACAGAATCACAAGTGAAGTGATTAGCCCCACCTGTGGATTTTTAAACTGTGTCAGTGAAAAATGAGTGCACCTGTGCGCCTGCAGGGTGACCTGGAAATCGTGTACTGTTGGGGGTCCTGAGGACTGAGGTTGAGAACCACTGATCTATATGAAGTCACGCGTTCTTTTCGGCGCTCGGCAGGCGTAACATTGAATCCCGCCTTCCGAGCTGACATCGAGCCGGCCGAGAACGGGACCGGGTCATGGCTGTCGGGCTAACCCGACAGTCATGACACCAGATTGAATATCCTTACGGGGGCATTTAATTGATCATAGTGAATTTTATAGCAAAAAAAATTGGCTTTTTCATGATGTTTTTTTTTTCAGGCAATTCAATTAAAGCCAGTTTCCGGCCACAGGATCCGGCCTAAGTTTTCACCTTTCAACGGATCCACGTTTGTCACCTCAATGCAGGTGATGCAAAAATCCAGATGGTGCTGATTTATCAGGGATCATTTATTTCCTTTCCGGGGATCAATTAGCCCCAGTAACTTACTGCGGATAACTGGATTCCCCTCTTATTCTTATCTAAAGCTAAAAGGTGGTTAGATGAGGATGAAATGTACAGCCAAGCAATATGCCAAAATCTGTCAGGTAAAACAATGGCAAATGTGTGCGTAGTGAAGTGCGTCTGCATGAAAAAGAAGCAATGCTTGTGCCAGTGTTCATGAAGCACAGTAGTTATGACACATCCTCATCTAACACAATGCACAGCAAGCTGTGTTTGCAGATTCTGGTGACATAAACTCATTGGGCAGTATTCAATGCTGCTGGCGAGCTGTGACAGCGAGCAGTACTGCCAGCTTGCTGTCACAGCTCGCAGGGTCAGTATTCAACTGACCCCATGCATATGCCGATTACCCCTCACTCCGTTTTTGTAGTGAGGGGGAATCAGCTAATGCTGCCACTAAAACAGCGAGACTCGTGGCTAAATGCAGTGGGCTCCCTCCATTAGCCGATAGCCTCGCTGTTTGGGGGAATCCTCGCCATCCTCTGACAGCGAGGAATCCCCCATAATGTTGAATAGGGAGAGCAGCCAGCGTGGGGGATAAACAGCAAGGATGGCTTGTTTTCTGCAATCCCCATTGTTTAACCCCCTCGCCGGCCGCATTGAATACACCCCATATCAAAGGCGCCGAAAACGTGGGTGCTCCGGGGCCTGAGCACCCACGGAAGGTGAGGATCACCCACGGGCCACGGCCAGAGCTCACCGTTGGGGATCATGGCAGCACCGCAGCGGGGTCCCAGCAGCAGATATGCTGTCAGTATTAACCCCTTCCCGACATTTGACGTATATATACGTCATGGCCGGGATGTACTTCCCGACACATGACGTATATATACGTCATGACTTCAAAGTGCCACTGCGTCTAGAGACGCAGTGACAGAGGGACGATGTCTGCTGTCCCTGACAGCAGACATGTCCCTGCATGCCCAGGGGGGGCGGCGATGCCGCCCCCCCCCCCCCGTCGGCGATCGCTGTGATTGGCTGTTCAATGTGAACAGCCATTCGCAGCGTTTTCCTGTGTTACCGGCGAATCAGACGCTCGGTAACACAGGTGTCAATCACCGCCGGGTGTGAGGGGGCATGAGGGGGTCATCGGTGACGACGACACCTCACCCCACCTGCCCCCAAGGCTGTGATCGGTCCGTCGGACCGACGGACCAATCACAGCCATGGTGCGCCATTTAAACTAACGGTGACTGCGCTGCAGACGCCATTCCGGTCTGGAATTGCGTGCAGAGCGGTCACCGGCCACTCTGTCCTGCTATACATACCTGAACCTTGGGAGTGCACCCCACCATCCCTCCATCTTTTCCCTTCAATCTTGAAGCTTTGAATTTGCACATACCTGAACCTTGCCTTATACTTACCTGATCACCGCTGATCACCGCTGGTAGCGTGCTGCCAGCAGCTGGATGCTTCCTGGATCTTGTGACTTCCTGTGTGCTGCTGCTGCAGTGTCATAGAGTCACAGATAGTGATAGATAGTCAGAGATAGTGAGAGATAGTGACAGAGAGTGATAGAGAGTGCTATATTAAGTGTCTGATGCACCCCCTTTTGTGCTGATCACTATATCTGAGCTGATCAGCAACTTTTTGGGGGTGCAGAGGTTTTTTTTTATATATATACCTGTCAGTTGCACCAAAGGTTGTGCTGCGTGTGCAACTGACTGCTGCCCCCCTGCTGCCCCCCCCCCCCCCTTTTGTGCTGATCAGTTTAAATTAATTAAGATCAGCAACTTTTTGGGGGTCCAGGGTTTTTTTTTTTATATATATACCTGTCAGTTGCACCAAAGGTTGTGCTGCGTGTGCAACTGACTGCTGCCCCCCCTGCTGCCCCCCCCCCTTTTGTGCTGATCAGTTTAAATTAATTAATCAGCAACTTTTTGGGGGTCCAGGGTTTTTTTTTTTATATATACCCTGTCAGGTTGCACCCACAGTTGTGTGCCTGCTGCCCCTCACTGCTAATCAGTGTTGCATCACTGCATCACAGATCTGCAGTTTTTTTTTTTTGGGAGAGTGCAGTGGGGTTTTGTTTTTACACCCACGTTGCTTTTGTGGGTGTCCTGTGGCCGCTGAGCGCTGATCAGTGACGTACAATCACTGAACAGCATTTTTGGCACAGGGTTGATATCATTTTTTTTCTGCAGTTTTTTTAAATTGTTTTTTTTTTGGAGAGTGCAGTGGGGTTTTGTTTTTACACCCACGTTGCTTTTGTGGGTGTCCTGTGGCCGCTGAGCGCTGATCAGTGACGTACAATCACTGAACAGCATTTTTGGCACAGGGTTGATATCATTTTTTTTCTGCAGTTTTTTTAAATAGTTTTTTTTTGTTTTTACACCCACGTTGCTTTTGTGGGTGTCCTGTTGCCTTTGAGCGCTGTTCAGTGACGGACGTTACTGACCAACATCTGTGCTCAATTTTTGGCGCAGGACCTTTTTTTTTTTTTTTTTTAACCCCTTCAATTTTTTTTTTTTTTATTGGGATCAAATTCCTGTATAAAGTATTTTTTTTTTCTGCACTACATACACACTACACACTACATACCCCCCGTGTTGAAATAAAGTTTGTACCCCCCTACACTATACACGTGTTGAAACATTACACTTACAGAAACACAAAAATAAAAATGGCATCCCAAATGTCATCCCAAATGTCATCCCAGTCATCCAGAAGAATGTATTCAGCGGAGGAGGCATATGCCATGCTTGCCTCTGACTCTGACACAGCCAGTGATGCAAGCGGGGAATTTGAAGGATTCGTCTTAAGCTCCTCTTCCTCCTCTGGTGATGAGGGACCCCCTCAAAGACGCCCCCGTAGAGCAGCTGAGACCCCCCCCCCCCCCCAAATGATTGATCCCGTATGGACCCCACCACCAGACAATTTTGAGCCCCAGGTTCCTGAGTTTTTGGCCATCCCAGGAATCCAATTTGATTCAACAGGTCTCAGAGAAATTGACTTTTTCAAATTATTTTTCTCTGATGATTTTATAAATTTAATGGTGGACCAAAGTAATTTATATGCCCAGCAGTTTATTGCTCAAAACCCCACGTCATCATTTGCTAGGTGGACCCCTGTAGATGCAGTAGAGATGATGACGTTTTGGGGTCTGGTGTTACATATGGGCATAGTAAAAAAGCCACCCCACTTTACCGTATGGCCATGACTCGGACTCGTTTTGAGATAATCCTTAAATTTTTACATTACACCGATAATGCACAGTGCCCACCCAGAGATGATCCCACCTTTGACCGGCTATTCAAAGTCAGGCCGGTCATTGATCATTTCAGTGCCAAATTTGCAGAGATGTACATCCCTGAAAAATGTATTTGTATCGACGAGTCCCTTATACATTTTAAAGGAAGGGTTAAATTCCGCCAGTACCTTCCCAGTAAGAGGGCAAGGTATGGCATAAAAATGTATAAGCTGTGTGAAAGCACCTCAGGGTACACCCACAGGTTTAGGGTATATGAAGGGAAGGATTTAACAATTGAACCGGCAGAATGCCCCCCCTCCCTCGTAGGTGTTAGTGGAAAAATTGTCTGGGATTTAGTGCACCCCTTCCTGGATAAAGGTTATCACCTCTATGTGGATAACTTTTACACTAGCATCCCCCTGTTTAAGGCCCTTGGTTCAAGAGGTACAGCAGCTTGCGGTACTGTGCGCAAGAACCAAAGAGGCCTCCCAAAAACGCACATTGCCCAAGTACTGAGAAGGGGTGAAAGCAGGGGAATATGCACCGAAAATATGTTGTTGGTCAAATATAAGGACAAGAGGGATGTCCTTATACTGACAACAATTCATGGAGACAGTACCACCTCCGTCCCTGTACGAGGTACCAGTACCCACACCTCAAAACCTAATTGTATCCTAGATTACAATAGGTACATGGGCGGAGTGGATCTTTCAGATCAGGTACTGAAGCCGTACAGTGCCCTGCGGAAAACAAAAATCGGGTACAAGAAGCTGGCCGTGTATATCATCCAGATGGCACTGTATAACGCTTACGTGCTATTCCGTTCTACCAGCCAGAGGGGGACATTTATGCACTTTCAAGAGGAAGTCATAAAGGGCCTAATATTTGGGAACCAGCAGGCAGAGGGCCCCAGTACTTCTAGTACTGGCCCCCGTATTGTACCAGGGCAGCGTTTTCCAAACGAAATCCCCTCCACTGCAAGAAAGGGCAGGACACAAAAAAGGTGCAAAGTTTGCTATAAAAAGGGAATAAGAAAGGATACAATTTTCCACTGTGAAACTTGCCCCGACAAACCCGGCCTATGTATAAAGGAGTGTTTTAAAATATAAAACACATCTATGGATTATTAGGTTCATCATTTCACCGTGCTTCGGGGGTCTTGCTAATGCCACATAGCACCCACCATTCATTCCACCAGAATCTGAGCTGCAAAATCCAAAAATCACTCCTTCCCTTCTGAGTCCTGCCATGCACCCAACTGGTATTTTTTGGTCACATATGAGTAGGGAAGCCAATCCCGGGGCATTTTTTCAATCCCGGGATTCGGGATTGAAAAATGCCCAATCCCGGGATTCCCGGGATCCCGGGATTGGCTTCCTATACAAAATCCCGCCCCGGCCGCCCGCATATTTACTTACAATTGTGGTGCGGCTGGGCCGGTGGGCGATGGAGCTGGGCATGGAGGAGGATGCAGCCTAGGTGGGTGGCTGGCTGCTTCATCGGGCGATGCTTTGGGGTCCGGTAAGTGGCGAGTGCAGGCAGCCTGGGTGGGTGGGCGGTATCGTCGAGGCGGCCGGAGGTCAGCGCGGCGCGCATGGATGAGGCGGTTGTTTGTGTGGCCTGCGCAGCGTGACCTTTGACGCCGTCACGCTGCGCAGAGCCGCGCTGCCCGGGATGGGAGAAGCCGGGCAGCGTCTGAGCACTAGCTCAGACGCTGCCCGGCATTAGACTGCGCATGCGCAGTCTAATCCCGAAATCCCGGGATTGGAAACTCCAATCCCGGGATTGAAATCCCGGCATTTTAGGGGCCAAATCCCGGGATCCCGCCGATCCCGGGATTGGCCACCCTACATATGAGGCATTGCCATACTCGGGAGAAATTGGGGCATAGATTTTTGGGTGCTTTTTCTCCTTCATACCTTATGAAAATGAAAAATTTTGAGCCAGAACTGCATTTTTGAGTAAAAAAATGTAATTTTTCATTTTCACTGCCCAGTTGTATCAAAATTGGTGAAACCCCTGGGGGTTTGAAATGTACACTATACCCCTAGATGAATTCCCTGAGGGGTGTAGTTTGCAAAATGGGGTCACTTGTGGGGGGGTTCCACTGTATTGGTGCTTTGGGGGTCTTGCTAATGCGACATAGCACCCACCAACATTCCACCAGAATCTGTGCTGCAAAATCCAAATATCACTCCTTCCCTTCTGAGTCCTGCCATTTTTTGGTCACACATGAGGCATTGCCGTACTCGGGAGAAATTGGGGCACAGATTTTGGGGTGCTTTGTCTCCTTCATTCCTTGGGAAAATGAAAAATTTTGAGCCAGAACTGCATTTTTGTGTAAAAAATTTAATTTTTCATTTTCACTGCCCAGTTGTACCACAATTAGTGAAACCCCTGGGGGTTTGAAATGTACACTATACCCCTAGATGAATTCCCTGAGGGGTGTAGTTTGCAAAATGGGGTCACTTGTGGGGGGGTTCCACTGTATTGGTGCTTCGGGGGTCTTGCTAATGCGACATAGCACCCACCAACATTCCACCAGAATCTGAGCTGCAAAATCCAAAAATCACTCCTTCCCTTCTGAGTCCTGCCATGCACCCAAATGGTATTTTTTGGTCACATGTGAGGCATTGCCGTACTCAGGAGAAATTGGGGCACAGATTTTGGGGTGCTTTGTCTCCTTCATTCCTTGTGAAAATGAAAAATTTTGAGCCAGAACTGCATTTTTGTGTAAAAAAATGTAATTTTTCATTTTCACAGCCCAGTTGTACCAAAATTGGTGAAACCCCTGGGGGTTTGAAATGTACACTATACCCCTAGATGAATTCCCTGAGGGGTGTAGTTTGCAAAATGGGGTCACTTGTGGGGGGGTTCCACTGTATTGGTGCTTCGGGGGTCTTGCTAATGCGACATAGCACCCACCAACATTCCACCAGAATCTGAGCTGCAAAATCCAAAAATCACTCCTTCCCTTCTGAGTCCTGCCATGCACCCAAATGGTATTTTTTGGTCACATGTGAGGCATTGCCGTACTCGGGAGAAATTGGGGCACAGATTTTGGGGTGCTTTGTCTCCTTCATTCCTTATGAAAATGAAAAATTTTGAGCCAGAACTGCATTTTTGTGTAAAAAATGTAATTTTTCATTTGCACAGCCCAGTTGTATCAAAATTGGTGAAACCCCTGGGGGTTTGAAATGTACACTATACCCCTAGATGAATTCCCTGAGGGGTGTAGTTTGCAAAATGGGGTCACTTGTGGGGGGGTTCCACTGTATTGGTGCTTGGGGGGTCTTGCTAATGCGACATAGCACCCACCAACATTCCACCAGAATCTGAGCTGCAAAATCCCAAAATCACTCCTTTTCTTCTGAGTCCTGCCATGCACCCAAATGGTATTTTTTGGTCACATGTGAGGCATTGCCGTACTCGGGAGAAATTGGGGCACAGATTTTGGGGTGCTTTGTCTCCTTCATTCCTTGTGAAAATGAAAAATTTTGAGCCAGAACTGCATTTTTGTGTAAAAAATGTAATTTTTCATTTGCACAGCCCAGTTGTATCAAAATCGGTGAAACCCCTGGGGGTTTGAAATGTACACTATACCCCTCGATGAATTCCCTGAGGGGTGTAGCTTGCAAAATGGGGTCACTTGTGGGGGGGTTCCACTGTATTGGTGCTTCGGGGGTCTTGCTAATGCGACATAGCACCCACCAACATTCCACCAGAATCTGAGCTGCAAAATCCAAAAATCACTCCTTCCCTTCTGAGTCCTGCCATGCACCCAAATGGTATTTTTTGGTCACATGTGAGGCATTGCCGTACTCGGGAGAAATTGGGGCACAGATTTTGGGGTGCTTTGTCTCCTTCATTCCTTGTGAAAATGAAAAATTTTGAGCCAGAACTGCATTTTTGTGTAAAAAATTTAATTTTTCATTTTCACTGCCCAGTTGTACCACAATTGGTGAAACCCCTGGGGGTTTGAAATGTACACTATACCCCTAGATGAATTCCCTGAGGGGTGTAGTTTGCAAAATGGGGTCACTTGTGGGGGGGGTTCCTAACTTTTAGCATCTTATGGTGCCTAGAAACCTACATGGTGCCTAAAAAATAATCTCATAAAAAGGAGGCTCCAAAATCAAGTAGGTGCTCCTTCTATTATGAAGCCTGTAGTTTGGTCAACGTGCACACTAGGGCCACATGTAGGATATTTATGAAAACAAAAGAATTGGGGGAATCAATTTTTAGTCACATTTCTCTAGTAAAATGTACTGTGTTCCTTAGAAAAATGTATTAAAATTGCAAATCTGCAAAAAAAAAGAAATTTTGAAATTTCACCTACACTTTGTTTTAATTCCTGTGAAACACCTAAAGGGTTAACAAACTTCCAAAATGCTGTTTTGAATACTGTGAGGGGTGCAGTTTTTGAAATGGCATCATTTATGGGGGTGTCTCACATACAAGTCCCTCAAAGTCACATCAGAACTGAACTGGTCCCTAAAAAAATCAGTGTTTGAAATTTTCTTGAAAATTTGAGAATTTGCTATTCATATTTTAAGCCTCCTAGTGTCCAAAAAATTTAAAAGGAAGTTGAAATAATGATGGAAACATAAAGTAGACATATGGTCTATGTTAGTTATTAACTATTTTGAGTGGTATGATTATTTGTCTCACAAGCAGAAAATTTAACATTTTGAAAATTGCTAAATTTTCTATTTTTTTACGACATTTTGGTATTTTTCACAAAAAAACACAGACTGTATCGACCCAAATTTACCACTAATTTGAAGTACAATGTGTCACGAGAAAACAATCTCAAAATCACTGGGATAAGTAAAAGCAAAAAAAAGTTATCCCCACTTAAGTGATACATGTCAGATTTGAAAAAAAGGGCTCTGTCAGGAAGGCAAAAACAGGCTGCGGCGGGAAGGGGTTAATACTGCTGCTAGTTCCCATCTTCCGCAGGGACCCCTGCTGCCGACAGCATATCCGCTGCTGGGACCCCGCTGCGGCGCTGCCAGGACCCCCTGCCTACCTAAGCCGGTGCCCCTGCCCCATATAATAAAATGACACACTAAAACCCATTTTGAGCAACTGCTTGTGAAGTAGTATCTAGCAGTGATGATGAAGTGAACACATCTATGCAATCAGATGCTGCTGCCATTCAGCAGTCACATAAAAAAGTGCCACATAGTTCCCTCCCCCACCAACCGCTTCTGAGAATAACAACTCCTATCCCACTACCTGACAGCATGAAATATAATACTATGAAAGTGTCATTTAATGTGGACTAAGTGTAAATGATAACCCAATATCAGACAGTGGGCAGTATTCAATGAGAAAAATTCTCCGTGTTTTATGGCGAGTTGGACGGAGACTTTTGCTCTCAAAAAGCGAGCAACCCTATTCAACATGCACTTTCCGTGTCTCTCCGTGTAGCAATTCTCCATCTTTTCATGGAGAAGTGGAATATGAACTTTTACAATAAAAGGTTTTTTGTTTTAATTTTGGTGTAAAAAAATCAGGAATTTTAATCTGTGAAAGGGCGTGCTATTTTTATTCATGTGCTTATAGCAATATATATTTCATTAAAAAAAATATATATATATATATATATATATATATTTTTTTTTTTTACACAGAGCAGCCAGAAGGGGGCCGGGAGCCGAGCCGCTCATTAGATATTCATATATTCACTGCACCCGATCATTACATATGCACGATCGGGTGCAGTGAATACCCGGCCCCCTGTTGGCTCTCCCGGGGGGGCAGCCTGTGCTGCCTGGCTCCCGGGGAGCCCACCTCCCCCCCACATACATTCTGGGGCAGGCAGTGAGACTTCCATCTCCCTGCCTGCCACCTTCCTCGGGCTCCCTGCGGCGTCACCTCATACGCCGGATTGGCTGATACTCGCCGCGGCGAGTATCAGTCACATTGAATAGTGTATAAAGTGCCGTGACGGAGAATCTCCAAACATGGAGAATCTCTGCAAAAACACGGCGAGTGCATGGCGAGCGAAAAAAAACCGCTTGCCATGCACGGAGAATAATCACATTGAATACTGCCCAGTGTCATGGATGCCAGTTCTCTGTCACATACAGCCCGATAGACAAGCACCAAGAAAGTCCCCAATTAAAGAAATATGATATACACATTTACAGTATGATTTTATATATACAATATATATGTACAGTTGAGTTTGCGTAGAATGCAACCTTTATCCAACATATGAAAAGGCATCACAGTCTCTTTTGGGGAGACAAGCATGACCTGACAACCAAGATTGTGCAGAATCGAGAATATAGTCACAATTAAGTTTCGAACATAGCTATACATGCTTCATATGCCAACACTAAATAATTTTAACTTGTAAGCACCCCCCTTAATTCTTCGCACCGTAAAGCTGCGTCCTAATCCCTCTGTGACGGTAGATGACAAGAAGTGGGCGTGAGTGATGGGAGGTGGGCGTGGCAAGTTGAATCGTGATTTGCAAGAATTAAAAATCATGGCGATCAACCACATAAATTAACATCCTTATGGAAAATAAACACTGGCTACTGCATTCAGGTTTGATTTGATAATCTATGAATAAAGGAAACATAAAATCAATGCTCTTTTTGCGTCATTTTACTGACAATAGTTTTTTCTTTATGGATACAGTAATAGAATTTTTTTTTACAATTTAGTAACAAGGCTTCAACTTCAATAGCCTATAAAATATTATACAAAGTACTCTTTACATTGAAGCAAATCCAGTTCCTTCAGAAATCCTGAATACTATTTCCGTAATGAAATCACATACAATAATTAGATATAAAGATGCACTTGTGCATATAAAGTAATCATTTTCTTGGCAGTTTTTAATTTCCATATTATTATTATTATTATTATTGTTATTATTATTAATAATTGTTATTACTGTTTTGGTTTTATTTATTTTTTTGCAAAACTTAATTACACTTTTGTTTCCTATGAGTTCAAATACTGCTTTGGAGGGCCATTGATTATATAACTGCCACAAATCAACTGCATAATGAAAGAATTCTAATGACATTTATATGAAAAAAAAAAAGAAAACAAAAAAAAGAAAACAATTTTCCCAATAAAATCCAGAAGTTAAACAAATGGAAACGTTGCAATAGAGATTAGAAGAAAATCGTCAAAAAATAGAGGATTCCTTTTCTTGGCAGTATTGTGTGTTATCTTGTTAGTGTTAGAATGATTCCTTGATGTTGTACAGTCCACGTGGAGAGCTGATTCTTCCGTGCTGAAGAGGAGGCCGCCGCCCCCTAAAGGGATGGACTCATGTAGAAGAGTGTACGAAGGCACACCAAGGATATAGGGCGAGTTGATATTAGAAGATTGTGGTTTCATACTTGGTGCTAATGCCCCTTTTCGTTTCCTGCCCTGGTTCAACAATCCAAGGCATATTGGCAAGTGTCTTTTGATCGGACTGGTCTATCTGTAGGTAGGAAGAGTAATACAGTAGATGATAATTAAGCATTATTTTAATAGCAGTAATTTGAATCTAGGTTATATAGATTAGAAATTTGCCTTTCAAACATTTACAGAATTTGAAATACTGTATGGAATGCACTTACTGTAAAGAATCCTTCCCTGTAATGTTATAAGCACTGTAGCCTCACACATTTTCAATTCTGCAGTGTGTTAATATTAGAGGTGAGCGAGTTCCGTCTTACTCAAATTTACTCGTATCTTAAAGTGGGATCTTGTTGCCTATCCAAAACACGTGACAGACGATAGCCAATCGTAAAAATTCTAAATTGCGATATTTTGGCAAAAAGAACTGAGTATATCAGAGTTAAACCGAACTTGCTCACCCCTAGTTAATATAAATATAAATATGGAATATAACAAAAACGAAACAACAGATTAATGTCCCCTTGGGTCATGTTTAGAAAATCTGTGGCTCTATTGGATTTATTTACGAAGACCCAACACTTCTGAGTCTGTTTTTGTCAGCATTTTAAAAGTCAAATGCTTTTACTTGCTGTGTCTTGCTAGTAAAAGCATTGCCTTTCTAAAATTTCTGACACATCGGGCTTAACAACCGGGCTTTTAGCAAATACACCACTAAATTTTTTAAAACTATAAATCCAAACTATGGATCTTAGTGGCATTAGGCAGGGAATTAGCCAATAGCTAGATAGATATAGTTTGCCCCATCTAATCTAGAATAATGAATAGATTATGTTAGGGATGGTCAAGGTTTATGGATTTCTGCTGTAGCATACACCCTGTTGATGATTTAGTACCATTATTTGGAAACCATTCCTTGATGAAAACCATTTATGGCTGCACACGTTCACAAGACACCATTGGTCATTGTAGCAGGAAATTATGACAGCCACTTATAGGCAAGCAAGCAGAGCAGGGGGCGGGTACTTTGTACAAATCTCTCAGATGCAAAATGAGTGGCAGCCAATCAGAGCAAGCCATGTGACAGCAAATGACCAGGATAAGAATTCTTAGTAGCGGGACAAAAAAACATTGCAACACATTGTATCTTCACTAGTTGATGGCGGCGAACATCACAAAGCCTCCAACAAATGGAATTTCTATTTCCATTGATGGCCATCCCTAGTTTACATTTGGTCTTACTTCATTTTAATTTGTACACCCCTCTCTCTCTCTCCCGAAATTAATCAGACATTCCATCTTTTCCAAAGACTCTAGTTAATGGGTGGCCGCAATCAAATGTACTGGCAAACCCCTTCAGCAATGAGTACATTGGACATAAATACCTACCGTTGGTTTTCGAATGCTGACTCGAGGTTTTGGAATAGGCTTGGTGGGCTTGCTGTCAAAGCTCTCTGGTAGTGTTGAAGAATGTCCTCCTTTCCTGGCCTGTAGTGCAAGCTGATATGCAACCTCAAATGCCTGGCCTAATGTCAGGATGATCTCATATGCTAAATTCTATGGAGGAGAAATAACATACAATTGACATTATTATTAGATACATAAACAGTGATTTCATATTTCAGTTTTATTTTACTATAATGGTCCTTTAACAACTGACAGTCATACCCTACAAAGTCATCAGTGTTCTGCACCATGGCACACATACTTCTCCCATTATATATCAGAAAGACAAATGCTTAAATTATCAGTAGCATCCCACAGTGAAAGGCCAGCCATGTCCTCCTAAAGAATATGGTTATGTTTATTTGATTTGTTAAAATTTTGTGGACAAATATCTTGTGTTGCTGCTAGAGTCAACATAAAGGTGCATAGGTACTGCAATGCAAGGTTCACTAACTATATCCTGAGACAGTGTCAAGGAGAAAAAGTGTCAGGGAGAGAGAGGTGGATAGAGAGTGTCCCAGGAAGAGAGAGAGAGAAAAGAGAGACAGTGTCAGGGAGAGAGAGAGAGAGAAAGAGAGGAAACAGTGTCAGGGAGAGAGAGAGAGAAAGAGAGGAAACTGTCAGGGAGAGAGAGAAAGAGAGGAAACAGTGGGGCAGATGTATTAACCAGCGTTAAGTGCAAAAATGCACTTAACGCTGGTTAACTGGGGGGGATTACGTCTGTCCCTAATGTATTACTAGCACACCTAACGTGCGCTAGTGACAGCCCGCCGAGTTACGCTCGGCGGGGCTGTCCCTGCAATCCCCCCCAGGGATTAACGGCCGGGGCGATGTATTAACAGCCTTCAAGGTGTTAATTCGCCCCGGCCGCTTCGCCAGCTCAGGGCTAGCGTTGTCCTATCCCCCACTATGGGGACCACGCTAGCCCTGCGTCTGGCTTGGGCTGCGCTGGAGATCTCGCGGTTTTTGCGAGATCTCGCGCATGCCCAGTAAGCCGGGCAGGGGGGGCGATGGGGAGTGCGCATGTGCGGGGCGGTGAGGGAGCCGATAAGGAGAGCCGTTAACGCTGGGCATAACGGCTCTCCTTATCGGCTTGGGGGATGTTAATACATCTCCCCATAACGAGTGCCCGCTTCTCCTCGTTATGCAGGAGAAGCGGGACTCGTTATTTCACAAACGTAACAAGCTTAATGATACATCTGCCCCAGTGTCAGGGAGAGAGAGAGAAAAAGTGTCAGAGGGAGCAAGAAATTTGCCCCATTCCGATCCAACCTGAATCAGTCCCTAAGCCCAAACAATTTGAGTTTTTTACTGCCTTGAAAGGAGAAAAAATTCTCCAACAGAATCCAAATGCAAAAATCAGACCTAAACCTTGTTATTGCACTACAGCTGGGTCAGACGTAATTAGTGTATAGAGTTACATTCTGGAGGGGTGTTAAAACTGAAATTTAAATAGCAGTTTGATGAGAAAGCTGTCTAACATCTGTAAGCTACATACAAAAGCAGCCAGTATTTACCCTCAAAGGAAACAATATGAAAGTACCGTATATACTCGAGTATAAGTCGACCCGAATATAAGCCGAATATAAGCCTAATTTTACAACAAAAAAACTGGGAAAACTTACTGACTCAAGTGGGACCCTCACTCGAGTATAAGCCGAGGGGGGCTTTTTCAGCATAAAAATGTTCTGAAAAAGTAGGCTTATACTTGAGTATATATGGTATATGCTCCCCTTGCATTGCAACATGGTTTGTTCCGGACACAAAATGACTCGCCTTTTTGCTTTATTGAATCTGTAATGGATGTAAGTTTTCAAATTAATTTTAATGTTACCTTTGTAGCTTCTACTGTTCATAGTTATATTTATGTTGTTTACAATTGTCATTTACAAATATGCATAAACTGTCTGAAAAATCAGATTGCGTAACAAAGATTATCACATTCTGTACCAGATGATCAAGACACGTTTGTATTGGTGCAATACTATGAGGCAAATGTACTGAGATGGGAGTTCTACTTAAGATGGGATTTAAGCTTCAACACAACACAAGCCATATTTATGGTCAACACATGGTCAACACAAGTTTTTATGTTTTTTGGTGTCTATGTTGCCATAAGTGTACCGCATCCCCTCGCATGCCTCGCCATGCTTCGGGCACGGTTCCTCGCTATTATATTCTCCCTTTATGCCCACTTTAATAGTAAAGTATGAACCAAGTCGGTCTAAATAAAAAAATATAAGAAAAGGTTGTGTCCACCTTTTGAGCTTCGACCATGTACAGTCGACCGTAAGCTTTTGTTGACCTTCTGTCACTGTTGATCTAGGGTATGTCAACCTAGTTGCTGATGACCAATAGTGGTTGATCTAGTGACTGTTGACCTAAACATTGTCAACCCAGGACGGCTCTCTTACGCCTTGTTCAAACTTGGCAGAAATTCACTAAGCTGTGGTGTGTTTTTTATTTTTATAGTATTTCCTGATTAAAAGTGTTAAGAAGCTGCTGCACGCATTTTCACCATTCGTCTTGTTTTACTATTGTATTTGTTCCCAAATGTAAGCTGCAGAAGAGTAGGTTCTAAAAGGTTCTAAGCCTTACACTAACACATAAATCATTCATAGACTTCTTTAGTAATGAGGCTACACATTCCATACAGAGGAGGCAGCCATTTTGTTGACTAAGTGAGGGGTTGGACCAGGGCCCCTGCCGGGCCCCTCCAGCAAGCCCGGTCCCGGGTAATTAGTACCCACTACCCCCCCCCTCTCGGCCGCCCTGCATATGAAAGCGTGTATATCCTGCTATAGTTATGAAGTACTGTAGCAATGTTATGGCTTGCTGGTGAATTGATAGGCTGCATTCCCACGTAAGACAAAATGGCTGCCTGCACGGTGTACAGTTGTACAATAACAAATTTACGTTCATGTTGAAGAATTTAGCAGGAACTAACCACATCAAAAGCTGTGAAAACATGACAATAATGGAGATTAGATTTCAAGTCTTTTGTGATATATGCAAATGTAGAGAGGTCTTCAGGATCCTGCGCAGCACATGATATATTGCGGATTTCATGTTCGGCGATGATTGCCTGTGGAAGGAAAGATGAACAGAATGTGCAATTGTGAAACGAAATGAAGTAACTTTCAATGCATGTTTTCTCTTTTAAACTCATAACGTAAAAAACAATGGGGGAAATTTACTAAGATGTATATTCTACTTCACATGTGATGTTGCTATGGGCAACCAATCAGAATTTACTTCATTTTTATTTAGCACCCTCTAGAACATAGTAGACAGGATCTGATTTCCATGCTTACCCGCACCCCAAAATGTCAGGTGCACTCTGCATGTCTAGAGCGACAATAACTTGGTTGACCACTAATGGTCAACCGAGACTAGTTAGACTCCTAAACATAGTCGGCAGCGTCTAGATCAACAGTAGCATTAAATTAAAACAAGCAACAGGTTGACAGGAACACGAGTGACAGTTAAAGGTCAACACTGGGATGGTATGATCAAGTTTTTTTGTTTTTTTTAAATCATGAAAAACTAGCGTTGATCTTGTCACTGTCGACATAGAAACATAGAATTTGATGGCAGATAAGAACCACTTGGCCCATCTAGTCTGCCCCTTTTTTAAACATGTTACCTCAAACCATATTTGATCCTTATTTTTTTGTAAGGATATCAATATGCTTATCCCAAGCATGTTTAAATTGTACTACTGTATTTGCCTCTACCACCTCTGATGGGAGGCTATTCCACTTATCTACTACTCTTTCTGTGAAGTAATTCTTCCTCACATTTCCCCTGAATCTTCCTCCCTCTAGTGTCAGTGCATGTCCCCGTGTTCTGCTGCTCCTCTTCCTGTGAAGAATGTCTCCCACCTGTACCTTCCTCCCTCTAGTTTCAGTGCATGTCCTCGTGTTCTGCTGCTCCTCTTCCTGTGAAGAATGTCTCCCACCTGTACCTTGTTAAAGCCCTTGATATATTTGAAGGTTTCTATCATGTCCCCCCTTTCCCTTCTCTGCTCTAAAGTATACATATTAAGATCTTTTAGTCTTTCCTGGTACGTTTTGTGATGTAGGCCATGCACCATTTTAGTTGCTCTTCTTTGTACAGTCTCTAATGTATTTATATCCTTCTGGAGATACTGTATGGCCTCCAGAACTGAACACAATACTCTAGGTGAGGTCGTACCAATGACCTATACAGTGGCATTATTACTTCTTTCTTTCTACTGCTGATACCTCTCCCTATGCAACCAAGCATCTGACTAGCCTTCCTCATTGCTTGACCATGTTCATGTTGACCTTTTGCTTGTGTCGACATTCTGTCATTGTCGATCTAGTGTATGCAGACCATTTTAGGCGTCTAACTAGTCACGGTTGACCATTAGTGGTCGATCAAGTCATTGTCAATCTAGACATTGTCGATCCGTCGACCAATGTAGTTTTGAGAGCATATAAATGACAAATTAGAACAATCTCGTCACCTTGCACCCATACTTTGAGTTAGCTTTGCTTGAACAGCTGGTCATGGGGCAATTACATGTCAACACATTACAGTAGGTCCATATCCAGTATATTCATAAATTTATGCTCCTCATATCGCCCTCTTTGGTTCGATTCCCACCAAGTCGCCATGTGTTTAGTTTATATGTTCTTCCCATGCTCATGTGGGTTCTCTGATTTCCTCCTACAATCCCCCAATACACCGGAAAGTTCCCTGGCTTCTGAAGCAAATAAACTCTAGGAGGTTATTCCAGTTGGTTCGCTCCCCTGCACAGGGAAATGATTTTTAGAGACTGTGTATGCATCTATCCGCATGTGCAGCCTCTTTGTGCGAGTGGGCACGGTGAATTGATTATTTGCGGACCGCTCTCACACATCAGTGCGGGAGGGGGGCTGCAGGCCGTGGTCGCGCCTATGGGAACGCCCAGCGTTCCATGGCATTCCCATGAAAATGCTGGGCGTTCCCATGGGAAATTTCACCGGTGACGCAGGTGCGGGGGACGAGCAGCTGACGTCAGCGGATTCCTGCTGCCCACCCTCTTTCCATACAGGGTGCCGCAAATCTAAGGCCAGCAGAGACTGACTTAGATCTGTGAGCGCTGGCGAAATCATTAGATGGTCAGCGATGGTCAGGGGTTGTTGTGAATGAAGCTCTGCGGTATACGTGGGAGCTATATAAGAACTCATATCCTCTCAAAGAAGAGTAAAAACATGACTTCAAAAGTGCAGCCTACTCCTTTATCATCACCTTGCCAGTAATTTCCACCATTATATCTTTTTCCCCTGAAAAACTGTTCCGCCAAGGTTCCTTTATGTCTTGAATAAATTTGAGTCACATGATGATGGAGTTGGTGATATAAATTGTCACTACCATAAATTGTTACTATCATACATTTCAATGAGTTCCATTCATTTGCACAACTGCACCAATAAATGTTCCTTCCTTTCCATAGCATGCCTGGATTACACATATTACACCCCATTTGCGAATATAGGGCCTGCTTTGAAGAACAGTACTAGGTGCTGCCCATACACCCGCCCCCCCCTCTCCCCAGACACCGCAGCATGTCAATCATGCTGTAGTTGATAGGGGGCTGCAGGCGATATTGTAAGAGCTGTTCTGCACATATCAGATGTTGTGTCCTTGCGCAGACCCCCAAACATTGTATTTTTCGCAGGCCTTCGAGTTTCTATAGAAATATGAATTAGGCCCTTAGAGCAAGCATACTAAGGGCAGCATACTTTGCTGTATGATTTCTAGTTAATATGTAAATGCCTTGGCTGTTGTACTTTTTCCACTCCAAATTTATTAAGATGGGAGTTCTATTTAACATGGAATGTTGCTATCGGCAACCAGATACTATCTATTATCTTCTAGAACACAGGTTTTTAAACTCGGTCCTCAGTCCACACAGTGCATGTTTTGCAGGTCTCCTCACAGAATCAAAAGTGAAATCTTTTCAAATGTGTCAATGAGTAATTAATGCACCTGTGCACCTGCCGAGTGACATGGACAACGCGAGCTGTGTGGGGACTTGAGGACCGAGTTCGAGAACCACTGTTCTAGAAGATGCTTAATAAATAAGAAATCGACTCTGATTGGTTGCCCATAGCAACATCCCATGCCATTGATATGCATTAGCAAAGCCACATTTCTGACCTTGGTATGATCTTCACGAAAGTTTTAAGAGTGGATGCAAAAGGGGTAGCACTGTATTCCCTAGGCATGGTCATAATCTGCATCTTTTACAGAACTGTAAGTAGACATTTTGGTGCCCTGTGCTAGAAAAGACAATTGGTGCCCCCCCTTCCGCCCACATATGAAAAAAGGGATAGTGCTTCAAAAAATAAAGAGGACTGGCCACAGAATAGTGCCAATTAACATTACACCACAAAGTAGTGTCCATTATTCACATTACACTACACACCCCATATACACATTATGCCACAATAGAGACTATAAAGGTAGAGCAGCTCACATACATTTAACCATAGTAGAGACACTTATACACATTATGCCACAATAGAGCCCCTTATACCAGACAGCAGTAGAACTGCTTATACACATTTAACTACAGTAGAGCCCCTTATATACATTACACCACAGTAAGGCCCCTCCTCCTCATTTCTTTAATTCACTTTCATCCTCATCATCATGATAAATGTAATCTTGCTACTATATAAGCATTGGTATGGACTCATCTAGAATTTAGTGTCCAATTCTGGGCACTGCTCCATAAAAGAAAAGAAAATTTGGAAATGGAGAGGGTTCAGAGAAGGGCAACTAAATTGATTAAGGATTTAGAGTCAATGAGAAACAAGTAGAGGTTAGCCAGTTTAGTTATGTTTACTTTTGGGAAAAAACGCAATAAAGAGGGGACATGAATAATATATACAAATACATCAATGGTCAATACAGAGAACTGTCAGGTGATCTGTTTACTATGAGAACTGGGCACAGGAGATTAGGGCGCCCCCTAAGGTTGGAGGAGAGGAGGTTTCATACCCTGCAAAGAAAATGATTCATTATAATTAAGGCCATTAATATATGGAACATTCTTCCAGAAAAGGTTGCGATGGTAGACTCATTTGATATATTTAAGACAGGGTTATACACATTTTTAGAACAAATAATATCCAGGGATACAACCATAAATTATAATAAATAATAGTCGACCAGTATTGCAGGTGATTGCTGTGTACGGCCGGGAGAAGTCGTGCGCCGTGAGTGGGTTCTGGCACAAATCCCGAGATCCCACCGATCTCGATCCTGGGATTGGCCACCCTACTATATATGAACTATGATTCTGCCTTCACCTCATCATTATCATCATCATTCCTCCTCTCCATTACTCCCCCAGGGAGCTGCTGGGATGCTTACCTTTTTACCTTTTCATTTAATTGGCCCTGCAGCAGTCATGATGTCTCTCATTTCAGATACAACCACACAACCGCACAAAAATTCATCCGGCAGTTTTCGAGATTACGGCGTTCAGACAGACAGGTGTGCTTCCGGGACTATGCTTTATACTATGTAAGGATATACATCGCAGGGGAATTCGCAGCGTTTTATGGGCATCACATGAAAATGCTAGGTTTTCCCATGGGAACGCAGGTCTGGCGTTCCCTGATCGGGACAGGCGACTGATGTCAGCGCCTGCCCCATCTTCGGTGGATAGCGACGGAAATAAAAGACAGTTTAGATTGACGTTTATTTCCGAAGTGGAGAGAAATCATTCGATGGTCCGCGAACATTGAATGATTTCTCTCCCCTTTGACCACATGTGAGGGGACGTGTTCGTGCGGCAGGGGGGGTGGAGGGCGTTCCGCCGGGCGGCGGCATTCGTTAAACTCGGTAAACAGCAAATTTACACTGCTTACGGAGCCAACCTGAATCACCCCTAAGTGAAAACAGACTAGTCAACCAGCACAAGGCAAGGCCCAGCATGTAAAGGGCCACCAAGCAATGCAATCATAATGTAATTGTGCAAAAGAACCAAAGCGATTAGGACCAACCCTACCTGTGCAGGCATCTTGCTGCCATGTTTCCTGTCGCCATGGCTGCGTGTGACACCCCGCCGCCACCCCCACGCAATATCGCGCATCTTTCAGGGTTCGATCACACTGGGTAAAGCTGGCCATATACTACAACGATATCAGGCAGGAACGTTCAATTTCGACGGGTCGTTTGATCAATTGTATGCACATCTTGACGTATATCGCTGCGATACGGCGTCCCGCAGGCTGAGAGGTGGATGCTCAGATCATACGTGCTGCAGGTATGATCCATCAGATTTGCCTGCGGTCGTAAGCAGATCGTATGTGCTCATTTGATCGCTCTCACGATCAGGTCTTATGCAGGTCGTTCTAATGTATGGCCAGCATACGTCCTCGCATGCACTGCGCGGCCGCAGCACATGCGCTACACTCCTAAATTTGCCTGTTTGCAATTTTCAGAGTTTTGCGTCTGTTACAGAATAAAGCTCCATGTACACAATATAACGTTTTTTTTTTTTTTTAAATCATCGCACAATCTCGTCTATATTCCCATCGTTTCACTGTATCACAGATCCTACGTGGACCTAAGTCTTGGAAAACATTTTCAGATCCCTTGGGAACTTTAACAGCCAGCCTGAACCTGGTGGCATGCAAGTGAGCATACAATATTAAAATACAGTAATGACTGTGGATAGAAGGGCTTATCTTGCTAAGCCTGGATCAGGAGAAATGCTACATCAGCTGCTGGAAATTGACTCTGGAAACAGCTGTTTTCACATATTTATACCATTGCTTGGATTTTAACATTGCATTGGGAAGCTAATAGAGGTTACTCCTGCTTGCCCAGAATGTCAGGGAGACTGATGGATTTCAGGGACTCTGAGAGTAAACCAGTCTCCTGAAGCTGCTCCCAAGAAAGTAGGACGGTCTGGCCCCTTAATGATGATATGCACAGTGCTTGGTGTCAAATGTGCAGCACAGAGCAGTTGGGGGCAAGGCCACAATCAGGGGCGTAATTAGATGTTCGTAGTCCCCATAGCAAAAGTTTGTAAGGGCCCCCTATTTAGCGACTGGTGGTATTAAATGTATGTAAAACATATTACTTAGACAGTAAAGATGGGCCCCTTCAGCTCTGGGCCCCATAGCAGCTGCACCCCTTGCACCTATGGTAGTTATGCCCTTGGCCACAATGACGTGAGTCGCTGCACCAATTACCCTGGTTTTTCCGCCTACTCATCAGGTTCTTCCCGAAGGCATAATTAAGAAGTTGGCCAGTACGACTGTATTTTACATTTTGGGGACCTTTTCAAAGCAGGTACATATATTTATTTGTTTTTATTTTTTCTGAGTTGTTCTAGACACAGTACTATTATAAATCTGTCAGCTTGAAGCGACCTATACTACAGTAAGTGTAAGGGTTGCAATAGCAGTGACGCACTTATAAATTCTTTACTCTGGAACATCTTCCGCTGTTCTATCAGAATGTTCTTCAACCTTCTAGGACAATTTAGGTACGGGAACAATGCAGATACTGCCTTCTGTCCACACCAGTGTCATAATTAGGGCTGTGTGACTTGTGCCATCGCCCAGGTCACTCGTCTTATGGGTGACCTGATTTTGAGAATGCTTGAATGTTAGAAAAAAATACAAGATGGAAGAAACTGCAAAAAGACAACAAAGCAGCATTGCTTAGAACAGAGGGGAAAACCTGTAAAAGTATGATCATAGAATAGAGATGGTACTAAGGGGGTCATTCAGAGTTCCCCATAGAAATGCAGCAATCACTATTCAGCGATTTCCCCAGTTTTGAGAGAGTGCAGGAGCTAGAACTTAAACTGTGGTCTCCCCGCGACCGCAGTTTGAGTTGAGATGGGGGACGGGATGCTGCGTTTTCTGGGAGCGGCCCAAAACATGGCTGGCCTGCACCTAGCTTCACAGTTAGGCTTCGCATCCAGTCATGTGCCAGCGCTGTTTAGCAAAACTGCAACTGCAACCAGCTCTGAATCAGTCCCTAACTTCCAAAAAATGTACCAGTCCAATGGAGAATGAGAAGAGACCAAAACCAAAAACTCAGCCCCGGTGCACTCTGGGAGAGGAATGCAGCATACAAAAATTATATTGCGTGGAAACAAACTGAATAAGGGAAGAGTTGAAACATAGGCCTATGGTTCTAGATGTCTGGATGGAAAGGTAAGTATGCAAACATTGAGGTGGGTCAATCAATGATTTCCTGAGAACAGAAGAGATTGTTGATACATTTATCCTTTCAGAACAACAATGCTAACTGCACAAGTTATAGTTATAGCATTTCAATGACATGGCTGATAATCTGCCAACTGGTCTCCATATTCATTTTACTGAAGCATTAAGTCCTTCACCAAGATGGCTGCCAACAGTGCTACTGCACATGCGTGGCACCATCTTTCCACTGTTTGAGAACCACAATACATTCTCAGCTCTGGTTACATTTTCCTGCACATACGGCTGCATATATATATATATATACAACTCCAGAAAAAAGGACAATAGTAAAACGATCAGGTGATCCAACGTTTCAAATATTACAACATTTTTCATCACCCTGATGAAAAATGTTGTAATAAAATTTGAAACGTTGGATCACCTGATCGTTTTACTATTGTCCTTTTTTCTGGAGTGCCACCCGCCTGTGTGTTGTTGTATATTGGAGTGGGCCTCATCCCCCTCTCCTGGGAGGGCACCCGACCCGTTTGTCTGCTGCTGCATGGAGTGCCGGCCACCCTTTGGACCCACTATATATATATATATATATATATATATATATGTCTGGATGTCCTGCTGTATGGGTGTCCAAATCTATCTCTCTATACATGTTACATCTGCCCCACCTGCAGTGCCGCATGGTTTTGCCCATTTTGAGAACAAATTTGTCCTGCAATCAGGTCTGAAGTAGTAAGTTTAGCTGGACATCCTGAGTAAGCTGAGGGTACAAAATCCCAGCTGCGACCCGGCTTGCAAGTGCTTTCACACTAGTCGCCTGACCCTTCTTAAAGCCGTGTGGGTGAGATAGTCGGGAGGCGGGGCCGATTTGGTGCTGGGAGATGTCAGCATCTCCCAGCGGTGACTTTACAGTGCAGTGAACGGGACCCGGGTCGACGTACCCGTTCACACTACCCCTGGACCCGCGACCGTCCCAGGTCTGAAATCCTTAACATTGGACCCAGGACAATCTTCCAGGACCCTTTCACATTGACCAGTTTCCTGGATTGTCCATGTGTAATAACCCGGGAAATATTTATCAGTGTGAAAGGGGTATTAGATGTCTGATGGGCCGGTGACTCAGGATCGCAGTAGCCGGTGTCGACGCCTCATGCAGATTTTGCCGATTTCCTGATCTGAATCTGACCCATATTTCTATCACACAAAGAATAATAATATATATTTTCACATCTCTAGCTTGCTCATTTTTTTTATGCCCAGAAAAAAAAAGAAACAGTGGTAGTGGCCTCTAATATAAACCCTAGACAAACGGTGGCATGATCTGTTTTATGTGCTCTGTTCGTTTTGTTCATTTCATCTTGCTGTTATAACAACAGCAAATCCCATTTGGAATCCTGAATAATCTTCTGATTTGATGCAGTAATTCTGTGTCTCGGGAGAGAATGCCTCTGTTACACAGAAGCTGGCTGTACATCATATAAGGCAGTTTGCAAACTCTCGGTTGGGCACAAGCATTTGTATGCTGCCTGTAATCGCCTCGGTGTGACGCTCCCTAACCTTGAGTAGCTTAGTGGAGCATTTACGCAATGACAAATTATTTCATATTCCCTGTATGCAACAGGCGCCTCTGCGGTGTTTTGATGTTTAATGAAGCATATTAGAGATCTGTGGATATTATGTTAATGCTGTTACCTCATTGTGAATTATAATATTGCTGCAACCCGAGCGGAGAAGAAGAACCTACATTATGTTCCGTCTACATTATAGAAACCTAATGTGCTGAATTAGGTGCCAATTTTAGCATGAATGAAGCCTATTTACATACAGACTTAGGTGAAAGGTAATATTGAGACTAATGTACATTTTGCAAATGGGGAACACTTGTCACTTTACTATTTAATATAATGGATGAAACTATGATAATGAGGCTCTTGTGCGTTTTTTTAACAGTTATTTTTTAAATGTACAAATACCATACCTCCCAACTTTTGGAGCTGTGCAATCGAGACGATGCTCCTGCGCGCCGGAGGCGCGTTGAAATTTTAGGGGGGCGTGACCTAATTTGGGGGCGTGGCCTATACTCGCGGCTCTTCCGCGAGGCCACGCCCCCATTTTGCCGCTATGGGGGCATGACCCAGAGGCTCTGTGAGCCTCTAGCCATGCCCCCAGCCCCCTGGCTACAGGTATAGACGCTGTGCGCATGCGCACAGCGTTTATTCCCCGCTGCTTAGCAGCCGACAGGGGGGACTCCCAACAGCCCCCCCACACCGCGGGACACTGCCGCCCGCAGGTGGGACATCGGGACAGGCCCTGACAATCGGGACTGTCCCGATAAAATCGGGACTGTTGGGAGGTATGAAATACTGTTCTCTTTTTCCAATATTAAGTTAATAGTGATTATACCAAAGCAAGGGTACAACAAAAGAAAAGGGTGGGGGTAAAAAGAAAATTGGGAAAAAGACGGCAAGACACTCAGAAAATAACTCTGGCAGTAGGCAATGGGCAGGATACGGCAAGAATTGGATTATGCTTGCGGACACTCTCTACATGCATACCGGCATTTACTAATGCTGTATTCCTGGATATTTTGGCAAAGGACAGCTCTTGTGGTAAGATATGAGAGGACTTGGGTCCTAAACCAGGAAATCCTATCTGCGCATGCATCAAGGGACGCTCACTCAGCGGGTGGTGCAGTGTGGGATCCGGATGGATCCTTAACATCAGGGACAGTGCGATAGTATCCCATAGGCTTCTATTGGACAATGCCAATCTAAAGATTGCATTGACCACTGCATCTCAGCCCTGGAATATATATATATTACATCCTGGGTAGGGTGTCCATTTCCGGGTTCCCCAAATATCCCAGGAGTACCCAATCAGATGCTACCATTCCAGGTAATGCTGCGCATGGCCACACCTCCCACCCCCGGTCGCACCGTACCACCCGCCGGCTCCCGACCACATCGGCCACCCACCCGGCTCCTAGCCAAGCCGTACTGCTGCCCATCCGGCTCCCGGCCGCGCCCACCCATGTAAATTAAAATGCTGGGCGGCAGGGCGTTTTTTAATTAGGGAAGTCAATTCTGGGATTCCAGGAATCCTGGGATCGAGCATTTTTTAATCCCAAATCCTGGGTTTTAAAAAAGTCTCCTGGGATTGGTTTCTCTAATGCCCGGCTTGGTGCATATGCTGAGAATGGCCAAACCTCCCAAAACTGCATTTTCTGAGGTTTGGCTGCACTTTACTCTTTGCTGCATCTCGCCCACAGAATAATCATTTGAAAGTAGGACATAGCAAGAATGAAACATGGAGAGGGGGATACAGTGCAAAAACATAGTCATTGTTAAGTTTAGAGGAGGGACACTCACATTTCACAAAGGGAGAGGAGGTAGTCACGGATCACGGAACCTCTAACGGAAGTCTCCATCTCATAATGAAATTGAGCTTTGGTTATAACCTTGCTAAGGTAGGGGCAGAGGAGGACTTCTGCAGCCAGGCACTTTTAGCTCTAGCAGATACAGAATGAAAAGTTGTCCAAGGAAATAGAGCAATTAGACTTTAGGCACTGCAATAGTGTACCAATGTAATGAGGCTAAGGCAGGCTCAGGGTGAGGCCTAGCACTACATTAATGAGGGTAACACCTCCAACCAAAACAAGCACAATGCCGGGAAGTCCCAAAAAACAATAATGCTCTTAATAGATTAAATGCTTAACAGGAGGGCCAGATCCTATGAAATTTAGTAGGGGTCGGACAGTCTATTTGGTATCAGCATGGCTTACAACATACTGCGCACACACTAGAAAATCATTTGTTAGTGAGTGTCTATTTGCCGATTCAGCTAATTTTTGCAATCCTGGCTAAGCGATTCGCAGGCTTGCATGGGGGAGGAATCTCACTCTTGCTGGGTGGCGTATATCTGATTGCAGGATTCTTCAATTTAGCAGCCCAACGATCAGGTCTGAATAAACCATATTGCCTGTGAGCTATACCACACCCATTCCCATTGTTTAAATGTGACGGTATGGTGGAGATCCGTTTACTGTTGCCCTTGTATAGTAGATTTTCCCAGAAGTACGGGTACAGTATGAAATGGTGCCATGGGAGGAGGCAGTTGACAACCTAACAGCTGAGGGGGAGGCGTTCAAAAAACATCGTTGGGGGGGGGGGGGGTGATTAGTGATGCCCATGCATCATCCATAAGTCAGCAGGAGATGTGGAGTTGAGTAGTCAAGAGCTTCAAGGAACACATTGCTGGTAAAAAGAGAAAAGTTACAGACCCGCGAGGAGAGGGGGAGAATTTGTTGGCTATACGCGTTTTCTTTGAGTGAAATTGCCTTAGTCTGATATTTCTGTTACTTCCTTTAAACGTCAATAAAAACATTATACCAAAAAATTTTTTTTTTTTAAAGAGCAAAGTTAAAATGCAGCATTCCCAATCCTAAAGGTATCCAAGATGGCAGCAGGAAGCAAAACATGGAAGACCAAAGGAGATCTGGTAAAGGAAAGCCCGGCAAAAAAGTGCAGTCTTGATCTACTCAAGGCCAATTGCTCAGTTGAGAGAGCAGAGCTGCCTCATGGTAGTAAGGTCAAGGAGTGTTAGACCCCATTGTGGCTTAGTGCATTCTATACAGTGAAACCCCAGATGAATGTAAACATGACTTTGCTTTGAGGTGTGACTGGTTAGATACCTAATTTCTCTGAAATCATGTTTCATGTAGACTTACTGTAAATCACACCGGACATGTATACAGCCCCCATGGATATTTCTATAATTTCAGGCTCTTAACTGTCAAAGAAAATTACACTTTCTAACCAGAAACAGATAAAATATGGTGAGGCCCATAGTCTGATAGGTCGCTATGTGTCTATCCCCTACCACCTCCTGTATTAGTATATATTTATGAATATGCACCATTAAACAAAGGCTGTATGTCGTAATCCTGTGATCAGTGGTGTAACTACCTAATGTGCCTGTAACTGGCCTGCCGCATCTGCGGTCACGGTCCCGTCTCTCCGGGCGCCGGCTCCTTCTGCAGCTAAAATAAAAAGTGACACTTACAAAATGGCTGCCCCCATACTGCAGACAGTTTTTAAGGATGCTAGAGGAGGCCGCCACAGTATGGTGGCAGCCATTTTCTAAGTGTCACTTTTCATTATAGCAGCAGGAGCCGGTGCCGGGAGAGACGGGACCGTGACGGCAGGCCAGGTACCGGCAGACAGCAGCGGCTAACTATAGCCCCACAGACCCTCCAGCGCCCACACTTTCTCTGCGCCTCCCCGCCACCGCGGGGGGCTGAGGAGCTACAGTTACACCACTGCCTGTGATGTAATTGCTCACATGACATTAGCAGAGATATACATTCTAATGAACTACACCAGAGACCTTCTGAGTGGAATGAAATATTCTAACGATCTTTGCGGGACCGACAAATAACCTAACATCAACAGAAAAACGTAACTCCCAATATGTCCTAATATACCCATATCTCCACAAACAAAGGGCCGGATTCAGAATCTTATGGCTGCTGTGTAAATTAGCAGCATCCAGTGAATGGATGTTTAAATTGAGATATTCAAAATTGGATAGTGCAGAAAAGTTGTGACTTGACCTGAATAAGAAACGTGCAGAAGCGTTTTGCTCTGAATCAAAATCGTTTGTACCGGCACGGCGGCAAGAGACCTCAAGTTTCCCTTTTTAGATTAAATTAACGACACAATCTAGTTAAAAATATGTCAGTATGTCTTAGAGTGGTTCGGTAACAATAATTCCACTTGCAATGGCAGCAGTAGCTTGGTCAGATACACCATATGTTTGACTGTGTAATGCTGTATTCTTTAATTGCACTCGCCTTACTTGAACTTGGTCAATACAAGTCATCATCATTAATGGGTGCACTTTTCATCTCATCTGAAACTGGGAGCTTGTTGTGTATTGGGATTGATTGTGGCGTCAGAAAAGACTTGCTTTCATATTGAAGAGAGTCCTCTGCCTTCCTAAAAACTCTCTGTTGAAGTTTCTTGGTTTCGATAGCTTATCTACTGAGCCGATAACCATTTTCTGTTCCGTTCGTTAGTCAGTCAGAAATGTTCTTTCCTTTTCAGGAACCGTCTGATCTTTCAGACAGCAGCATTCTTCAAACGACATGCATTTGCAAGCATTTTTTAAACTGTTCAATTTGGTTTTGAGTGTGTTGGCTTACATTAGCACGCTTAAGAATGTCTCAGATTGCTGTGTACTTCTTGTGATATGCAATCAACATATTTAAAATGCGTTTGTGTGAGACATGGGGAATGCACGACCACTGGTATATTTTCTCCAGCTTACATGCCACCCTCTCAGCAATGGCTCGTTGTTACCTAAAGTCTCTTGTCCAAGAGAGAGTCTTTCAAACTGACAACATCTCCAAACGTCCTTAAAGGTGTGGAGTGTTTTGTCAAAATCTTGGGGCGTACCAAATATGGGACATTCACAGGTTTTTCGGAACTGAAATTTACTGTACATGGTTGTTAAGACAAATAGGAAAAAGAGGATCTTAGGAGAAGCAGATTTTCAGGATAAGTTGCCGCACAATGCTGTGAGGAGCGCGGTACACGGGAGGGCTTATGACTGTCCTATGACAGTCTTGTATTATAACACTAGTGAAGAGCGGCGCATCGCGCACGTAGCACCTATTAAGTTACAGCCTGCCATGCTTAGCACGGATCGGAAAACTCGTATTCTTTTTTTTCTATGCTTAAGTATATTAATGAACCACTCTAAGATGTACTGACATCGGAGCTTCTTCATAAGTTTTGTTAATTTAATCTAAAAAGCTAAACTTTCTGAACAGAAGATATTGACAAAACGCTTTCTTATTCAGGCCAAGCCACAACTTTTCTGCACTATCCGATTTTGAATATCTCAATTTCAACTTTTTCACTCTGCCCTAATATGTACGCATAGAACAGAATTTGCATCTGAGTGAAAATGTCCAAAATCTTTTGTTACAGGCTCACCATTGAATGACTTTTCCACTGGGGACCAGCCATCGCAAGCTTTGAGTAGCCAGAGACTTACACAGCGGCTGCGATGCATACAGGCATGGCTGGCTCGTCTGGCATTAACGGCCAGTTTCCACCCCATCTACTTCTTATCACCTTGCAAACGGCCAGCGAAGGAAAAAAGTAGCAAAATATTGTGCTAGCAGGCGTGGCGCATGCGTTTTATGGGACATACGCATGCACTGTGAGAGCTGCTGGCCATGCCCCCATCCCCTCTCTGCAGTGAATAGACACAGTGCATCTATTGTGGGTAGCAGGGGGAACTCCTAACTGCTCCACCCCCCCCCCCCCCCACTGCGGGACACTGCCAGCCCCTGGCGGGACATCGGACCATCCCCAAAAAAAGGGAGGGTCCGGCAAAAAATCGGGACAGTCGAGAGGGATGTAATCCTAGTCTACACAACTTGGTAATTAAAGGGATAAACAGAAAAAGAATACTGTGAAAACTATGTTTTCTACAGAAAATGGAAATCTCACCTTATTTGCTGCATCCATAAACTTCACTCCTTTGTAAGAAACTGAAAGAATAATCGTGGGAACTTTCTTCATTTGTTCTGTTGATTTCTGAGAAAATATAAATAAAAATGGTATTTTATACAAGATATGTCTTTTTTTTTCAGAATTTCAACTTATTCCCAAATCCACTGTGGGATTCTGAGGAATCGACAAAATAACTCACATTGGGCAATATTCAATCCATTATTCAATTCATCGGCCAAATCCGAATGTCGGATTTGGCCAATGATTGACAATCACCTGGCCGGCGCTCGGACCGGGTGAGCGTGGCAGCGGAAGACGGCGGGAGACAGCGAGAACCGGAGAAGGGAGCCTGGATGGAGCCGGGTGAGCTGCTCTCACCCGGCTCGGTGGCTGGTATGTACGGGAGGGTGCTGGAGGGTGCGGGCGGCGGTGTGAGGGTGCAGGCTGCGGCGGACAGCGCCGTGTAAGGCACTGCTCACCCGGCGCCGTTCTCCCTGCCTCAATTCGATGCCGATTGAGAATGACGGAAACACAGCAGTTTTGGCTGTGTTTCCGTCAAAAACAGGTGAATTAGCGGCTCTTCCGTCAATCCACCTGCTTTTCGGCATGTCGAAACATTTCATGCCGTAAAAAAAAAATCTAAGATTGAATAGATCGGAACCCCTTCCGATGTATTCATGTCGAAAAATGCCGTCTTTTCGGCAAGATGGCAGTTTCGACACTGATTGAATATACCCCATTGATTTCTCTGTTGAACAGAAAATGAGGTAAAGAAAATTAAACACCTGTTACAGAACATACAGAACAAGGTCAGAGAGGAATAGCTTATGCAGGTATTTTGCTTTGCTTGTGTCTCACTGATGACTGCCGGATGCCAACTGTAATGCATGTTCCGCTAGCTGCGCCTGTCCCGATGTGTGGAGACTTTCGGTGGCAAACGCAGGATTTTTAGAGGGGGGTTTCCAAATGTAATCCAAAATCTCCCACTCTACAGCGCATTGGCGTAAGTATGGGAGTCTGGGGGAGCGGTAACAGCCCTGAAAATTGGTCTTTTTATACAATGGATACTGTATGGAATACAGTATCAATATTTAACAGTACAGATGGCCTATAATATAGGCTGTTTCACACATTTAAATTAGATAAAATTGTCAGGAAATGTTTAAAAATATCATAATAAATAAATACACAAACATAATAGAACCAGTACTGCACTTTATAAGCTCCCACTCTTCATGGTGAGGCTCCGGTCTCTTCCTCCTGGTAGCTGCTCTCTGGTCCATTGCGATGTTTGAGGGCTTAGATTAACACATACAGTAAATGTGCTAGAAGAAGCTGGTACACTGGGCATGTGCAGCAGCTCTGCTCTGTCCCTTACACTGCATGGTGTTGTGGCAGCTCTATTGGTCATATTATATACCATTGCTATGCCTGGGTGGGCGAACCCACGCTGCGAGCGGGGGGGGGGGGGGGGGGGGGCTGGGGGGGCGGACATTCGCCGGGTGGGGTTTTGCTGGATTTGCAAGGCTGCGAATCTGCAGCCTTGCAAATCAACCAGAATGACCCCCAATAAGTGCTGACAACTCCCTTCCAGGTGGAGCTTAGCACTCACCCATGGCAGCCTCTGGGCTGAACCGAGTGAGGACAGAGGGTAAGTAAACCATGTTAACCCAGGAAGGACACAGGTATGGAACCACAATCCTCAGCATGCCCCCCTAGAAACAGATGCCCATATGCCATCTCAACAGTAGATAGTTGTACATTATCCTGCTGACATGTAAGAGGATAATGCTGGCCCTTTTAGTTATATTTATAAAAGAAATTGAGAAATATATTATTTTGAAAGCTTTTAAACAACTTTCTCTAGTTAATTAAAAGTACTGTTTAAACTGCAATGGTTCCCAAACTTTTTTGAATCACGGCACCCTAATGTATCAGCTTTTTTTTTCCTGGCGACCATAGGCCAAAAGTTTCTTACTGAAATAGTAAATTGTGTTTATATGTCATCCTTAGAAGTGAGTCATGTCTCTCCCTACAAAACTGAACCTTTGTCCATAGTTTATGATTGGCAGCCATCAGCACTGGTTTTCCCTCACAATGACCATAAAAAATTAGCACCAACCCTAGGCCCCACTGGAAGTGACCCAAGGCACCCCAAGGTGCCACGGCACACAGTTTGGGAACCACTGGTTTAAAGATAATTTTGCCTTCCTTTTACAAAACATAAAACAAATCAAAGCATTGTACTAGGTATCAGTAACGAAATGACCAGAAGGCAACCAAAGCGGCTGCTTAGTTCAGGTCTTGTCAATGTGTTAATGTAGCCAATATACAAGGACGATATTGCATACAATCCTTCGAATTCGACTGCATCTGTGCGATAAATCGAAGGATTGTATGCATGAATAATGGGTTCCCCAATGCGATGCCCGCCGCCGGTGTCAGCCAATCAGACGTCTGCCCAGTGTTTCAAATTCTGCTGCTGCCGCTGCTGAGCCCCACCGCCTGACAGCGCTCCTTCACAGCGCTGCTGCTCCACCGCTCTGGTCCCCGCTCCACAGCCGCCAGTGCTTCAGTGCCTGCTCCACCGCCACCCTCTTCCAGCACCCGATGCCACATCGCAGATGGCATGTGACATCAGGTGCTGGAAAAAAACACACTGGGCACCTCAAGATGCGATGGGACATCACATTGCGATGTCCCATCGCATCCAATCGCGTAAGTGTATGGGCACCTGAACAGGGAGCATAATGTTAAAATTCATAGGTCTGAGGAAGATTTGTCAAATATGATGTGATTCTACTGTATGAAATTCTTGTAATTTTCAGAACTGTCCCCTCTTCATAGATTTCACCATTAAACCATGAGGTGGTGGGACCTCATGCATCAGCTGTCAACTCTATCTCCCCTGTGGTGGATTTCTGTGGGTCAGTGATGGTAAATCAAGACAACTGCAGGCTACAGATCTGCACACACATAAATGCAAATCCATTTCAGACAGATGTTTTACAGAATACCTAGCCAGGGACTACTGCAGGTGCTCTAGTACCTCAATATCTCATTACCGTACATGTATAAGACCATGAGGGTTACATGAGAGCGTGAATCTTCCTGATTTCCTTTGCTTTATAGATGAACTTTATCGTGATTATGCATCCTCAGTTGAGGATCTCTCAATCTCTGCTGCTTCCCAAATATCAGCCGTAACGGGGTGAAAGATTCAGGGTGCAGGAGGGGGGCCCAAAATACCTGAGAACCTATAAGGCAGAACCGAATCAGTGCTCCTAGAACAAACAAAAAAATCATCTGGAAAACTCTAAAAGTTTTTTTTCCGGAAATTAATGACATCTATTATTTAAAAAAAAAATACATTCCACCTTTAATGTGACTTCGGGGACAGGGGTGACGTATTTAAAAGTAAATGTAAAACAAAGGCTGATCAAAAAACTATTTAAATAAAGAAGAAAAAAAAAAGCTAAGCTCTTAGCAGCAAACAAAGACAATGGCTATTGTACGCGAAGCTCCGTCTTTAATGCACAAGGACTAATCAAGATCATTTGTCTGAATTAATCTTTTGAAAAGAAAACCAGAACTCTCCATGGGTTTATATTATGGGATGAGATGTAGTCACCTGCTAAACCTCCCGCTGGCTGACGGCGAATCCTGTTTCTATTCAATCTCTGGCTTTAATAAACCCTCCGGATGCTTTTCCTCAAAGGAATGAAAAATGAAAGTAATAGTGTACAGCACTGTAATGAAAATCAATGCGCTTAAAGTGCTTTGAAAGACAGAAGGTGAAAAGGGCCTTTGCTTGGACCCGGCTTGGGAATTGTCATGAGATACATTGATTTGTTTTGTCACCGGGCGACCGATTGTCTACATTTCTCAAAGTCACGAAAGTACTAAGCATGACCTGCAGTTCATCCAGGCCATGACACTGGCAGGTGGCTGTGTATTTATTGTCCATGGAGAAGACGCCCATGTGATGTAACACGGGTGTGCATGACGGTGGGCTGTGTGGTGTTTGTCTCATGTTCGTTGAAGGGGTTAAACACTTGTACATTGGTGAAAAAGTGGTCATCGGTAGCTTGAACCGTGCCTGCCTATTCTAACCGAATATTCCGGAAGACTACTTAATGTTTGGGGAGACCCAGAGGAAAGCTAGTAAACCCCGAAGCTCACCCACTTCCTAGGGAAAGAGCCATAATGACGTGTTTAACTCGGCCCTCATCAGTGGCCACCTGCATCTCACACTGGGAACTCCCACGCAGGGGTAAGTGGATAAGTAGGCAAGAATCACACAAAGACATGTGACAACAAGCATAACTCCCAACTCTCCCACTTTCCACGGGAACATCCCATTTTTGGGGACATTCCGCCATCCCACCCGGGTGGCAGTGTCCTGCAGTGTGCGGTGGCAGTTGGGAGTTCCCCCGTCACCCGTTAATAGACACTGTGCGCATGCGGCTGCGCACATTGTCAATTCATGCCCCCACAGCGGCGAAACCGGTGGCGTGGCCTTGTGGGAGCATTGTGCGTCTAGGACATGCCCCCTCCCATTATGCCACTCCCCCAAAATTTTCAGCCGCACCGTCCTCCTCCCTGCTCAAAGTTTAGAGGTATGCCACAAGGTCGGTTGGGTTTCCCATTAAATATATCTCATTCGTTCTTTTGGTTTCCAAATAAGGTTTAGTAAATGTCTGTAACTTACACTGGTAATTTGAGATAATTGGGAATGTTGAACAGCGATATTTCGTTACTACACGTGTCAAAGTTGCAACACACATGTGCTGTAATTGAGTCACACTTCAGACACACGCAGGTAGAAATGTTTTGAAATGCAGTGGGTGTTCCTGGGCTGTGATAGGAAGGTGTGTAAGTGCATGTATGGAATTTATGGGCATGTTATGAGTGGGGCATTTTGGTGAACGTAGTATATAGGCATCTGATATAGGTCGGAGAAACCGCACCCACTTGTGTCTGAATCAATAGGTGAACGATGATGGTGTCAAGCTTGATATAGTAAGTAAGTAAGTATAATTTATATAGCGCACTTTCTCCAACAGGACTTATAGTTGACCATAGTTGATATAGGTCACATAGTTGACCAAATGATTGCTGTATTAACATGCTGTATGATTTAATAAACACTTTAGGTGTTTCTGGACTTGGGGGGTTATTCTAGTTCACTCGCAAAGACACAATCACTCTCTAATGGACAAAACCATATGCACTGCAGGTGGGGCTGATGTGCAGAGAGAGTTAGATTTGGGTGTTTTATTGTTTCTGTGCAGGGTAAATACTAGCTGCTTCATTTTTACACTGAAATATAGATATCAGATTGAAGTACAAACCCCACCCACACCAGCCACCCCCTCTCTTGATCTCTCTACTCTCTGTTTCTCCCCTGTGCTCATCCCCTCTCTCTCTACCCTGCACTCCTGTGCTCTCTCCTATCTTTTGTACCCTTCTGTCCTCCCCAACCCCATCCCTCTCCTACTATTTCCCCTCTCTTTCCCCTGTGCTTCTTTGTGCTCTCTCCTACTTTTCTCCATACCATGCTCCCCCTCTCTCTCTACAAGTCTTTTCCTGTGCTATCTCCTCTCTCTTTTCCCCTACTGTCCTTCCCCAAAATGTGTAGTTACGCCACTGGTATGATATGCCAGGTGTGAATGTTTTCTTTAAACGCCCCCACTATCCACGGCAGCCCAAAGCGTGGCGTGTGCGCAGCGAGGGGACGCGTTACGCGTTCTCCTGACCTGTTCATACCCACACTATCCACGTCGGCATGGAGTTGATTTTATAAAGTGTAGTGAGCGTAGCTAGCCACCGAGCCCGAAGCATGGCGAGCGCAGCGAGCCCCGCGAGGGGACGCGGAATACATGTCAAGTAATCTGCGTCCCCTCGCCACGCTTCAGGCTGGGTGGCTCGCTACGCTCGACACACTTTATAAAATAAACTCCACACCGACGTGGATAGTGTGGGTATGAACAGGTCGGGAGGACACATAACGCGTCTACTCGCCGCAATTCGGTCTGGCGTGGCTAGTCCCCCACTATCCACGCCAGCCTGAAGTGTGGCGAGTGGACGCGTTATGTGAAAAGCATTTAAAAGACATGATGGTTCCTGGAAGAAAAAGTGAGGGATGAGCAGAAGGGAAGCAGCGAGGATGTGATATGTGGAGGTTCAGTGTGGTGCGGTACGTGGAGAATAGGGAGGAGCAGGGCCGGATTAACAATGGGCCTGATGGAGCTCCAGCACCAGGCCCACTCTCCAAATAGGCCCATTTTGTAGCTGAGGGTCAGGGCTTTCCAATGAGCCCACCCCCGCGTCGCTAGCCCCCGGGAACCGGAGATACCGCCAGGCAAAGCTGGAAGGTTTTCCCCATAGGATAACATGGAACCCGCTAATTCCGACCCCCACCTGGTTCCAACGGCTGCCAGTTCCCCCTCCGGCATCACAAAAGCTCAAACCCAAACCACTGGGCCTTCAATCTGATACCAGACTGGTCCATAAGGGTTCATTGGTTCTAGAGATATTGTGGTAAACCGATTTTTTTCATTTATGAAATGTAATTTCACGGCTGTTCATGTTGTTTGAGGACAGATTTCTCTGGAACCAAACAACCCAGTTTCACGGGACTAAAATCATTCGAAGCCCACATGTAAATGGGTCAGTTGGTTCCGAAGATATAGCTGGTTGTTTAAGGGGGGGGGGGGGGGGGGGGGCTTGTGGACCTCTCCCCCTCACACCAGAAAATGCTGGGTTAAAAAAGGATCCTTACATGATCCTGGGACTATATTCCCGGGTAAATCCCTGCATTTTCTGGTGTGAAAGGGGTTTTATTTCAAATAGCCGGGACCTGCAGTGCTCTGAATACAGCCGGGCAGCCCCCTGCTCTCTTCCCGGCTGTCAATGGTTGTCATTTCTGCCCAGCAGCGGCTGTCCCCCAGTTACCGCAAGCGTGTATTCCCCCTTGGCAATGAGCATGTGATCCCACATGGCAACGAGCATGGAACGCCTGGCAATGAGCATGGAACCCCTGAAAATGAGCATGTAGGTAAGCAGCACTTATGTATCATCATTTTTAATAAGCATTATGGTGTTTGGCAAAAAAACATAATGGACATTATGGGGTGTGCCTTAAATGTAATGCGCATTATGGTGTAAATTTTCTTTTGCACGTCTTTGGCACGCAATGCCCCTGTTTATGAAGCATATTGTGCATTATTGCTCAATCTGTTTGGTATTGTGTGTATTTTTGTTCTATCCATGTGGCAAAATGTGTATTTTTCCTTAATCTGTGTAGTTTAAATTGAATTTTGACTCAATCTGTGTGCCATAATGTAAATTTTGGCTCAGCCGGTGTGAATTTTGGCTCATTCCATGTGGCATAATGTGTAAGAGGCAAGTACAGTATAAAGGGGTTACTATTGTGTTGCATGATTTGTATAAGGGGTATATGTTGTGACCACATAAAAGGTGCTGATAATGTTGTCTACCAAGTTTCGGCTTTCAGTATTTTTTTTATGACTGGAATGCCGCCTCACCCCGCAAGTATCTTAGGACATTGGCATGCTGCGGGTGCACCTTTGGAGGGCACCCAACAATATATCTCCCTGCATTTTTCCTATGCCAGTCCCCTGCTTTTTCCAGGCATATATAATTAGTTGAAAGTATTTACACTAATAGAGACACACCCATGAGCAGACCACCCAAACAGAACACTGGTCACGGCCCCCACAGTATTAGGTGCTGGTCTCAACCCCTATTATTGCACATAATAGGCCCTTGATCATTTTCAGCTCCAGGCCCATTTAGACCTTAATCTGGCTCTGGGGAGGAGGAGCTATGAGACTACTGAGGGAATTGCAGCTAAATATTGGGGCTGATTCAGCTTTCTTACAGAGCAAAAAAACACACAAATAGGCAAAACCATGCTGCACTACAGGGGAGGGGGGGCAGATGTAACATGTGTAGAGAGAGAGTGATTTGAGTGGGGTTTGTTCACACTGAAAATCTAAACTACAGTGTAAACATAATGCTGCCTAACATCTGTGGGCTACATGCAAAAGCAACCAGTATTTACCCTGTAGAGAAACAATATCAATGTATTTGCTTCCCTTGTTTAGCAACGTGGTTTGCTCCATACGAACAATTACTTGCTTTTTTTGATTGACTGAATCTGACCGGTATTTTGTGTGTAAAAGGAAAACAGTGTAAAGCAGCTCATTCCTGCTGCGCTGGGCTGAATTACTGAGAATTACTGCCCCCTGAGAAGCAGCATGAATGACAACCTCCGGGTGTTTGGGGATGAGGAGTCGGCAGAGCATGTCACCCCTTTTTTTTGTGGCGGCAATGTCAGTGTCTCCAACACAGACTTCACAGCTGGTGTGCCAATAAGAGTAACATCCAGGTCACTGAAATGGCTGATTGTTATACATGATATTATAGATGATATCCAATGCTGCGTTTTAGGACTACATTATAAAGAGCCCCCCTAAAATTCACTCAAACTTGGTTGTGTCATAATCCAATAAAAGCCAAGAAAGTTCTAGTTTACACATTGCTTATCAGATGGCAACATATACTTTTTATAACCTATTATAACCTTTATTTTTGTTGTTTTTGATTTGTTGATTTTAGGATTGGCGCAGACTCGTTAGGCTTTGTGTTCCCATTCATAAAAGCTACGGTACATGTGAAGAAATATTTTTGGCCAATTCAGAACATGGGTATTTGTTCCTAATAGGAAAGTAATGGGATGATGGCCTAACCAGTTTCCAAAGGCAGTGGCGTAACTAAGTTTTGGGCGCCCCCCCCCCCCCCCGCCAAGCACCCCCAATCCCCCGCTGCCCAAGCAACCCCCCCCCAATCCCCTGCAGCCTTACCTATCGCGCTGGTCGCGGCAGCTCTGTTCTTCTTCTGCTGAGGACCACCACAAAATGGCCGCCCCCAAACAGCAGACAGTTTCAGAGAACTGTGTGCTATATGGGGGCATCCATTTTGTGGTGGTCCTCAGCAGAAGAACGGAGCCGCCGGGACCAGCGAGATAGGTAAGTCTGTGGGGGATTGGGGGGGGGTGTAACTATAGCACCGCAGCCCCCCGGCGCCCCCACATGCACAGCGCCCCCCCGCGGTGGCGGCGGCTGCGGTGCTATAGTTACACCGCTGTCCAAAGGTTTTTGGAAGAACTCTGGATGCCAGATCACTCCTCTCTTGCCGCAGGCGGATCGCATCGCATGCGATCGCACCGCACGCAAAGTCGTATGCGATTTTATATGGTGCGATGCCATTTACTTTACTATACACTTCTATGAGATGCCATGAGATTTAGGCACCCCCCCCCCACACACACACTATCCACTCCACCCCGAAGTGTGGCGAGCGCAGCGAGCCCCACTCGGGCCGGCGGAACACATCTTCCCGACCTTTTCATACCCACACTATCCACGTTGGCGTGGAGTTGATTGTACATAGTGTGGCGAGCGCAGCGAGCCATCGAGCCCAAACCGTGGCAAGCGGACGTGGAATACTTGTAACGTAATACGCGTCCCCTCGCGGGGCTCACCACACTTAGGGCTCGGTGGCTTGCTGCGCTCGACACACTATATATAATCAACTCCACGCCGACGTGGATAGTGGGGGTATGAAAAGGTCTGGAGGACGCGTTCCGCCGCCACGCTTCAGGGTGGCGTGGATAGTGGGGGGTGTCTAAATCTCATTGCATCTCATAGAAGTGTATAGTAAAGTAAATGGCATCGCACCCTATAAAATCGATTTTGTGTGCGGTGTGATTGCATGCGATGCGATCCGCCCGCGGAAACAGAGCAGTGAATAAATTACATAGGAAAATCGCATCGCACGCCACTAAAACGGGACATGCGATGCGATTTCAGTATGCTAGCGTACGTATGCTAATTGGGCGCCCTGATAATACAGAAGTACAGTACAGTATAGCCATGTACATCCAATAACATACCTTCTTAAGCCGGCAAGAGAGATCCATTGAGGATCCATTTCTGTATGAAGTCCCAGTTTAAGGCAGTGGAACATGCTTTGTATACTTTCCTGCAAGTGTGAATTCAGAGCCTTCTTTCAAGGTTTGCCAATGTTATATCTAGATCCTTTTCCCCACAAGGCACATATGCAATCATGGCACTTGGTTGGTGGGATGTGGTCAGTTAAATAAAGGTGAAGAAAATTGGCAATAGGGATTGTAATATTTATTACTAGTTAAAAGCCCATCCAAATGACGGCTTCTGCAATGTACTTCCACTTTGAGCTTTGACAGGAGTAATTTGGTCCGTTGAGTGCCCTCTAGTGGTCAATGGTGGTACTTCACCTCATAGAGGTGAGGAGTAGTAAGCCTTATATATATATATATATATATATAGAGATATATATAGATAGATAGATAGATAGATAGATAGATAAGAGGCAGGGACCAAACTGCCACTTTTGCAGAGGCCTGAAGGTAAGGCACTGTGGCTCACTGCAGATTCCCTCACTATAAGAAGTGTCATGGAGAATGACCAGTTTTACCAATCTGTATTCCCATTTCCTACTTTTAGATTTTGCGTATATTCCAACTCACTTTTTTTAGACACTCAATTTTAGTACAGGAATAGGGTGGGCAATCCCAGGATCGGCGGGATCCCGGGATTTGGCCCCAAAATGTCCGGGACTTCAATCCCGGGATTGGAGTATCCAATCCCAGGATTTCGGGATTAGACTGCGCATGCACAGCCTAATGCTGGGCAGCTTCTGACCACCCACCTAGAAGCTGCCCAGCTGTTCCCGACCCCGGCGAGCAGCCTGTGCAGCGTGACCTCTGACCGCACCGTTCTATCACAGCTGACCGCTCCCGGCCGCACTGTAACTCCTGGCCTCACCTCCCACCCAGCTGATGCTGCTGCCACCTGCCCAGATGCACCGCTGCAGCCCTGCTCTCTGCCCCTCTTCCGGCCACCCACCCATGTTAACAAGTAAATCTGCGGGGCGGCCGGTGTGTGGTGGACGGGGTGTAGTTTTTTTTAAGGATGCCAATTCCGGGATCCCGAGAGTCCCGGGATTGAGCATTTTTCAGTCCCGGAACCCAGGATTGGAAAAATGCCCCGGGATTGGCATCCTTACACAGGAATGATTGCTAAACATGCTTGACCTACACAGGGGTGGAGCACTGCATCGCTGAGCTTCACAACAAAAAAAACGGCCTTCTCTGTGCACGTGATAGCTTGCCCAAATGCTCCGAAGAGCAGACCGCAGCTGATGAATCACCACATCCCCCTGCCTTCATGCCCCGGTAAGCGCCCCCAGAGTAAAAATGCAATCCATGCCTTTTATATTCATTCGACACAATAAATAAAGAAGCAATTACTTTACTGGCTTCTTAAGGAGTTCATCGGCAGAATGTGAACAGCAACCGGTAATGTCTGACTGCTCTGAAACGCAAGGCGAGCAGCCATTAGTTGGCAATTCATCTCAAACTAGCATGAGACGTGAGGATGTAATCGCTGCCCTGATCCTCACTGCTTCTTCATTAATTATGAACTCTGTATAGAAAATAATTTATGTCCCTCTGTCCTTTGCTGCGCTGGCACTTTTGAAAACCTCTTTCAAGCAGTATATTGATAGCGGTCAGAATAAATGGGATAGCAGTGGAAGTATATAGGTGGCAGGGATTGGCGTAGAGACGGTACTCAAATGACAGGATGTAAATGTATTATACATCCCTGCCATATAAGTAACAATAACGGTCACTCAGTATATATTGTATATTATAGTAATATTATACCCCATACACTTTCTGCGATCCAATCATGAACCATGGCACATCAAACTGACCGGCCATATGCAAAAGTGCCCCAGGTCTGCTGAGCGCCACTGGGGGGAACTATCTCCACAGCCACCTGTCTTCACATTCATCCTCTTGTCTCACAGCAGTTATTACACTTGGCCAGCAAATATAGGGCCTAATTCAGATTCATCCGGAACGGGCCAAATTTTGCCCCGTTCCGATGTATGTGGGTCTGCGCATGCACAAGCGCGTATTTGCGCATGTGCTGAACGTGGGAACGAAACGAGATACACACTCGCTGGGCCATTCGTTGCGGGGAAGGAGGGCTGGGGGCAGACATCGGCGGGAATGGGGCACCCCCATGAAAATGCTGGATGTTCCCATGGGTATGCAGGCGGGCCGATGCCTGCCGGGGGGAGGGCGGATGAAGTCACAAGACGTCATCCACCCACTCCCGTCTCCGTCCTAGCGCACACAAATACTCGGCGACCATCGAATGATTACTCCTGCAGCAGAGGCATGTGAGGGGATGTGTTTTTGTTACACATCCCCTAACATGTTACCAAGGGGAATCGGTTACCAAGGGGAATCGGTTACCAAGGGGAAGCTGTTTACAGCTACAGAGCAAACCTGCATCAGGCCTATACTTCCATAATAACCACCTGGTACTGTAACGGGAAGCGGTCATCTATTAGAATGAACTTAGGTCTACAGTCATTAGGTCGACCCCACTAGGTCGACTGGCAGGAAGGTCGACCTAACTTAAGGTCGACATGGGCCAAGGTCGACATGACTTACGGTCGAATTTGCATAAAGGTAGACATGAGGAAGGTCGACTAGTCATAAGGTCGACATGGGGTTTTCCACTGTTTTTTGAGCCGACATGTGCCGACAGGCGGTATTTCATGCCCTACCATCCACTAGGGCGTGGAGGAGGTTATTAAAGCTGTGACGAGCGAAGCGAGCCACCGTGCCCGAAGCATTGCGAGCGAAGCGAGCAATGCGAGGGTCCGATTCTCATTGCCAACTGTGTCCATGTCGACTGTGTCGACATTCGGATAAAAAAAAAAACACAGTGAAAAACCCATGTCGACCTTATGACCAGTCGACCTTCCTCATGTAGACCTTTATGCAAATTCGACCTTAAGTCATGTCGACCTTGGCCCATGTCGACCTTAAATCAGGTCGACCTTCCTGCCAGTCGACCTAGTGGGGTCGACCTAATGACTGTAGACCTAAGTTCATTCTGACAGATGTACCGATTCCTACTGTAACCAGGGGTGTACACACGGTGTGATGTACCTTCTATTCAATCCCGATTCGATCCCAATCGAATCTTGATCGAATCACACGGCGCCGTATACACTATTTTTCTAGTTTTTTCTATTTGATATCGATGCCGCGGGGGTGCGCATCAGGATCAAATCTAATGTGTTCGATTTGATAGAAAAATAGACAAAATCGAACCACATGTACACCCTATTACACATCTATGTTTCCCTGCACACGAGCGCAATCTCCTCTTTACAGCCCATTACAATCTGACCAGATATGTCCTCACACACGCACCATCTAGCTTTCTCTGAACTTAATACACACTCAGTTCTCCTTAGCACTGATCATCCTGCTTCCTGAGGGAGAAATGTATCAAACCTTGGACAGAGATAAAGGGGGAAATTTACTAAGAATGCGAATACGAAAAATCGTATTCGTATTCTTAATACGAATGAATACGATTGCGTAAGTCTGTTTTAGCCATATGCAAATTCATATTCTGGAGGGTAATTTACAAAGCAGTCAAATACCGATGTCGTATCCATTCGTATTAGCGGCCGTATATACGGTGCAGAAAGGGTTGGTGGATAAATACTTCTCAGCTGAAAAACAAAAAACACTGAAGAAAAGTACACAATCTAAAGTAAAAAGTCAAACTCAAGCAGTATCCATGTTACTGGTGTCTGGTACATAAGGAAGCAGTGCTCCATGTTACTTGTGTCAGGTACAGAAGGAAGCAGTACTCCATGTTACTGGTGTCAGGTACAGAAGGAAGCAGTGTTCCATGTTACTGGTATTAGGTACAGAAGGAAGCAGTGCTCCATATCACTGGTGTCAGGTACAAAGGGAAGCAGTGCTCCATGTCACTGGTGTCAGGTACAGAAGGAAGCAGTACTCCATGTCACTGGTGTCAGGTGTAGAAGGAATCAGTACTCCATGTTACTGGTGTCAGGTGTAGAAGGAATCAGTACTCCATGTTACTGGTGTCAGGTGTAGAAGGAATCAGAACTCCATGTTACTGGTGTCAGGTGTAGAAGGAATTAGTACTCCATGTTACTGGTGTCAGGTACAGAAGGAAGCAGTACTCCATGTTACTGGTGTCAGGTACAGAAGGAAGCAGTGCTCCATGTTACTGGTATGAGGTACAGAAGGAAGCAGTGCTCCATGTTACTGGAGTCAGGTACAGAAGGAATCAGTGCTCCATGTCACTGGTGTCAGGTACAGAAGGAATCAGTGCTCCATGTCACTGGTGTCAGGTACAGAAGGAAGCAGTGCTCCATGTTAATGGTGTCAGATACTGAAGGAAACATTGCTCCATGTTACTGGTGTCAGATACAGAAGGAAGCAGTGCTCCATGTTACTGGTGTCAGGTAGAGAAGGAAGCAGTGCTCCATGTTAATGGTGTCAGATACAGAAGTAATCAGTGCTCCATGTTACTGGTGTCAGCTAGAGAAGGAAGCAGTGCTTGATGTTACTGGTGTCAGGTAGAGAAGGAAGCTGTGCTCCATGTTACTGGTGTCAGGTAGAGTAGGAAGCAGTGCTCCATGTTACTGGTGTCAGGTACAGAAGGAAGCAGTGCTCCATGTTACTGGTATCAGGTACAGAAGGAATCAGTGCTCCATGTTACTGGTGCCAGGTATAGAAGCATGCAAGGGTTTATCTACTAAGATGGGAGTTATTTAAAAAAAAAAATGTAAAAACATTACATTTAAAAAGGAAATACATATTCACATTTAAATTTAGCGAAAAGAGACAAATATTGTCAATACATACTAGTATAACATCGGTCTATCCCCTAGCAATATTCTATAGGGGTCCTTAATACAGTACATACATAAAAGATAAGATACACATTGGGAACTTCAGATAGGGCCTTATTCTAGTTCACTCTTTCTGACAAAATCCTTCTTAGATGGACAAAACCATGTGCACTGCAGGGGGCAGATGTAAAATGTGTAGAGAGAATTAGATTTGGGTGAGTTATTTTGTTTCTGTGCAGGGTAAATACTGGCTGTTTTATTCTTACACTGTAATATAGATCTCACTTTGAAGTAAAACCCCACCCAAATCTAATTCTCTCTGCACAAGTTACATCTGCCCCACCTGCAGTGCACATGGTTTTGTCCATCTAAAAAGGATTTTGTCAGAAAGAGTGAACTAGAATAAGGCCCATAGTGATCTTCATAAAAAAACAGGACATGGCGAGGTAGAGTGTAATGGTGCACATACTATTTTGTATTCTCTAATCCCCTCTACTTTGCTTCCATTCCACAATGGAAAAACAGATCTTAATTTTCTCTTGGATTTGGGGGGAGAGTTTGTATAAAATCTCCCCAATTCTCAAGAAACTTATCCAGATTTTTCTCCTTTTTTGAGGAAGCCTCCACCCGGTCCATCAGAAATATGTTTTAGAACGTCTCCAAAAATAATTTCATTACCGGGGGGCTATGGCTGAATCCACATCTGCAGAATGGTTTTCTTTGAGGCAGTGGATATAGCCAACATCACTTTATCATTGGCCCTTCTATTCCTGATTATCCTATCACAAGGTTTTATACTGAGAAGGGCCCATTGTGCCGTTATTTGGAAATCGCTCTGTATATAGGTTTTAATAAACTGTTCTACATTCTTCCAGAAGCAAAAAACCTCTGGGCAACTCCAAATGCAATGGACCAGGTTTGCTCCACTTGATCCACATTTCATGCAATTGCTGTAATTGGATAACCCAATCTTATTCCTCCTTTGGAGATAAATATGCTCTATTCATTTTTAAGAACAACTTTGTATACGTTGGCATATGTAGCATCTTGCAGATAGAATCCATGTGGATATATAGATCATTCTCCATCACATCTGGAAATATCAAGATGGGAGTTCTTTTAAAGATGAGATAGTACCCATAGCAACTAATCAGAATCTATCTTATTTATCACCTTCTAGAAGTTTATAGATAGAATCTGATTGGTTGCCCATAACAACAACCCATCTTCAATAGAACTCCCAACTTAGAAAATACACTCCACAGTGTAAATGGTGCAAAGCAAGCAATGATCAGTGGGACAGATTTCATGTAGTATGAAGCAAGGAAAATACAGTGTAACTGGTGTATGACACAGCAGTGCTCAATGTGACCAGTGCCAAAGCAAAGAGTGCTCTCTGTAACTGATTCAAAAGCAGAATCATGCATTTCAGTATTCAAAAAAGGTTGACACAATCAAAATGTCAACATGAAATGGTCCACACATGAAAAGGTCAACATGCATTTTTTGTTATGTTTTTGGTTTGTCAAATGTAATCTTGTAGCACTTGCAGCTGCAGCATCTAAAAGGCAATTTTATACATCAGTGTCACAACCTACCCTCATTTTTGAACAGGCATCTTGTGTTGACTCTGTCCCTCTCAATTCCTTTATCAGCATCGATCCTAAATACTAAAATAGAAACAAGTTTAGTTTTATGCTGCAAACTAACACAAAAGAACACCAAATGGACTTGTCTGAATAAGACACATTGTTAGTACATTTACATAGTTCTAAAGATATACAACATCAAATGGAATGATGCACTCACTGAAGAGAATTCACTGATCAATTGACAACAATAACACTTAGAATATTTAAGCAGAACATTCTACAGCACACAGTAGTTACAAAACATTAATTAACCCTGCCGTATAGCAATCCCGCCGCAGTTCATGACCAAACTAAGGAGAGTTTCCATGCTCCACAGAAAATATTATGCAGGGGAAAGACGTATACTGTATATGTATACAATATATATATTGTGGATACGTCATTTCAGTGGAGGAAAAAACCCATCCTTAACTTACATATCAACAAAAATTAATGTTTGTGGCATAATACTTAATTATGCTAGAAATTATATAAAAGGTCATTTATATTAGTGTAGAATAAATTGCCACAATAACTGTCCCACGTGTCAATGACATGCATATATCTTGAAATATTAAATTATTGCATTTTTGAAAAGGGTCTATTTTAAAACCATATGGTACAGTGATGGGGTCAACGCTCTCGCTGTCTATTTTGAAACCATATGGTACCGTAATGGGGTCAACGGTCTTGCCTATCTATTTTATTATTGTGATATTTCTGAAGAGTTCTATATATGTATTACAGATAATGAAAAATAATAATGCAAATTATTTTGGACAAAGGTGCTGTACCGGAGTTCAAATTTTAACAAGACATCTTCTGATATGTTTTCTGTTTTACCTAACATGTAACAAAGTGAAGTAAATATAAGTGCACCATATACCTTTATCATCTCAGACCAGGAACACTGGGGGTGAGGAACGGGTTTTAATATGGGTCCATACTTTCCCCCAAATGGCATGCTCTAAACAAAGAAAAACATACTAGACATTTTCTGAAACTAGACAAACAAAGGAATCCTTTTTTGATGGATCAAACAAAACTTGTGTAGAAAATTAACAATTTCCCTAGAAAAAAAGGCCTTAAAGCACCATGCCCCTAACCATGATTGACATGCATTTCCAATGGTTTACAATCTCTACAGTATTTCATGCCATGTAACATGATCATGCCACTGGATGGCAAATTAGGGATTACAAAATGGCTGCTGTTCAGTTCAGCTGAGAAACAATTTTTTTTTAATGCATTCTTAGCAAACAGTGAAATGTGTATATCTGTGCATGGTGTTTTTTGATAATGGGAATTATGGAGGGGCAGTGCTTTAAAGAATACCATTTTTTAATTAAAGTGCAAAAACAATGACAAAGGAAACTTTTTATTTCTCTGGATCTTTGTGGTGTTTTATGATTATATTTACAAAGGAGTCCAAATGGAATTAACAGTCATTATTGACGTGAATTTTATAGCCCAATTTCATTAAATTTTGGAGCTTCCAGAGAAATAAGTTCAGTAGTTAGGTTGGCCTTTTGCTGCTGAGAACCCCAGCAGTGAAAGGCATTGAATGCAAGAACTTCACCCTGTTTTTGTTTCATTGAGAAATAACGTTTGCCTTTTCTACACCCAAATAGGTCTTGTATGGTGAAAATGGTGATCTTCAGTGCATAGTATAATGTGATAAGGGGTTAAATGCTTCTACAGGTTGAAGTCACATTGCTTTTTATCATTGCCAAATAAAATAGATTTTCGAAGATGCTGAGTGGGTACCTGAGGAAGTCAAGGCATCCAGGTGCTACAATATTGGCTAAAATAATCAGCTACTGTATAAAAAGCAAGGCAAGTAAGGGTGTATTTAATTTAACTGTGAACTTATTTTAATGCACTAATACTTAAATATAATTATGATGCATATCAAGCATTCTCCAAAACAGAAGCCTAGATTGAGGCAACGATTTAAAGCAATGTGTTCATAATTTATTATGATGTAGCTTATTAGGGTAAATGTATGGAAACTAGTACTGCAAAATGAGCCGTAACTTCTAGCAACCAATTCATTTCTAGTTGTCATTTTTCTAATAAAGTTTAGAAATTGATAGAAAATATAATTTGTTGCTATGAGTGACAGCACATTTTCCGTATGCACCAATAATATCACCCGACTGTGATTACTCAGCAGCCTGGGTTTCATTCCAAGTGTGTTAATAATGTATAGACTCTCAAGTTCAGGCAGGGATGAACTGGCACAACTGGTGCCTTCCCAGAATGAACGGAATGAGTATGACCCCTAAGGGTGAAGATCCGAAGAAGGTAAAACGGCATAACAAAGGATGGGAATGAGGAATCTGCAAGAGCAAAGGGAACAAAGGGGTAGGAGGAGATTGAGGTTGGTTATGGGGCACACCAGAGTCCTTGGCAGGAGAAGTCTAAAGATAAAGTGCCTGACATGATATATAGTACACAGCATAATATATTCAGAAAGACTTTAAAAGAAACAAGGTACATATATTTATACACAGGGAACTTATCTATAGATCCAAACTGTGTATGTGTTTAAACAATGCATTATGTGTAATATTACGTTTAAGACAGCAGCTTCCTGATAATGGAAGTGCACTTGTCACCATTAAAGATTTATGGCAGCCATTTTGTGGACTGTACTAATAATGATGATAAAATGGATATTAATTCATTGTTGGGTTTGTATCTCATAATTATTTGTTTTCTAAGCTTAAGGTGTGTGTTTTGCGCCAGTTTGAAACCTAACTCCTTAAAATGGGATAAACAGTTTATTTTAAACTAGTATTTAGGGAAGAATCTGAGGGGTAAATTTAGACGGGAGTTCTACTGAAGATGGGATGTTGCCCATGGCAACCAATGTAGGTGCTAAATAAATAAGAAGTAGGATCTGGTTGGTTGCTATAGGCAGCATCCCATCTTCAATAGAACTCCCATCTCAGTACATTTACCTCTGAGTCCTAATGAAAATGCACCCTAAGCCTATATTTCCAGAAAACAATGTGAAGTCCCATGTATAATATAAGTCCATTGTATATTATGGCAGGCAGTGTTATATCTGTGAATCAGTTATCACCAGTTAATGCATGAATATACAGTATTTGCATAGCCTTAAAATGGGTACACACTAGACAATATTTTCAATGATTTTGCATATTCCGTTGGGCCTCCATATTGTCTAGTGCAGGGGTCCTCAAACTATTTATCTCTGGGACCCCCATTAGACAATAAAAATAATGACAGGACCCCAGCAAGTTACTACAGAAGGTCATCACATCACATGTGTAGTCAGCAGACAGCACACACATGGCAGCATTGTGGAGGCACAAACTGATGGGAGGAGTCTAAAATAACAGACAATTCAACAGATCTTTCAGACTCCTTGAATCACTGACTGAGATTAGAAAAGTCATCAGCCTGATGGTCAGCAACATGGAGTCGTGACCCCATGCTGAGATGGTCAGGACCCACTTTCGGGTCAGGACCCACAGTTTGAGAACCGCTGGTCTAGTGTGCATGCTCTATAATGCTGACAATGTGTGCTCCCACATGCCGTCAACAACATCCTCCATTGTCTGTACATGCAGTACGACGGAAGACATCACAAGCGAGGGCAATGCTGCAGAATGCAACATGGCCCCCATCCCATTTGCCGGCATTGGCAAGTGCATACACACAGCTCCCCTGTCAAGTCCACCACACCGTGATGTCACTGAGTACACACATCGCATAGTGTAAACCTAGCTTAACTACCAACAACAAAATGTCTGAAGTATCATTACATGAGTCAATAACTGAAATATTGGAACACATTTATATGATTGATTTCCTAAAAAGTCGTGCTGCTGCAGCCATTTTGTCTTCTGGCAAGACTAAAATGTATTTATGGTAAGCTCAGCTGAATGATTTATCAGGGAAACATAAAGGCAGGTCCTTCCTGTTATGACTGACTTAGAGTAATGGTCTACCAGGCATGTCCAAACTGTGGCCCTCCAGCTGTTGTGAAACTACACATCCCAGCATGCCTTGCAATCATTTTAGCATTCCCTAATGGCAAACTGTGGCAAGGCATGATGGGACTTGTACTTTTACAACATCTGGAGGGCCATAGTTTGGACATGCCGCCCTAGTCTAATCGCTAATAAGTAAAAACATATCACTAAAAACTTACAAGCAAAATTTAAGAGACTTTTGTGTTCATTAGCATTATAATTAACCCTTTGAGTGCCAAGTGAATTTGTCAAAATAGGTGTGAAAATTTCCAAGCAAACATTTTTATTCATGATAATGACCTGTAATATTTACCTTTTATAGGCAATATAATTTTTTTTACACAACATTTTTTATTTGAATTTATATAACAAATGTGACGCTGGCATTTTAGGGGATATTTTGAACAACTCTCGTATAGATGTTGGCTCTAAAAGGGTTAAAGTGTTTACAGAAAGCACAATGAATACCTTTTTAAACAGTTTTTCAATTAATACCAAGCACTAATTTATGCCTTCTGAACACATATAAACATCAATAACATCATGCAGATCAGATACTTAGGTCCAGATGTACTAATCTTTAAAAGCGATAAAAGGGAGAGTAACAAACTGCCAGCCAATCAGCTCCTTACATGCATGTCACAGATTTTGTTTGAAAAATGTCAGGTAGGAGCTGATTGGCTGGTTGTTTATCACTCTCCATGTTATCGCTTTTGAAGCTTAGTACATCTTGGTCTCCATCACTTCCAGAATGCTCTCCAACAGTTAAATTCTAGAAGTCCCAATGCAAATGAATGTGAAGGAAAGCTGTACTTTTGCAAATCGCCATAGTTTCAATTAAAGGACTCCAGGTGAGTCCTTTATCGTGTAACTTATAAGAGTTTATCGTGATGCATTTAATCTGTTCTGTCAACTCATACTGCTTTCACATTGCAGAAATGGGTAATGACATGGTATTCTTAAATGGGACTTTAAAACGGGTCTGAGCCTTAAGACCTTTCACACTGCAGGTGAAAACCGTTTTAAAAATCATTTAATACCAGTCAAACATTCAACCCGTTTAACCCCCAAGGGACACGTTTCAAGCCATTGAAATAGACCTGTTCAAACTGCCAAAAAAACGGCTTTGAAGCGTGTAGGACTCTGCTTTTTAACCAAGTTGAAATACCGGTTACCTTTAACCGGTAAATCAACTCTGGCACTTTCACATTGCAGCCTTAAACGTTTTAAAATGGAAAAAAACCGACAATATACCGTTTTAAAAGTGCGATGTGAAAGAGGTATTATTGTCAAGTACTTAAACTAACTGTAGAGCAAAAACACCAATAAATAGTCACATTTCTTGATGTTTTGTCAAAGAAAACACTTCCTGATACCCACAATTCCAGTTCCCTTCTTAGTAGAAGCTCTTTCTTTATCACAGTGTATTTCAAAGCATTGGTCCCCGAGAAACAGAGACATTTTGGTTGTATGCATACCAAGTATCAAGCAATACCTGCCCATGCATCATGAGGTCTCAGTGAAAAACTAAATTCCCAATTTGTTTTTTTTTATAGACAATACGTAGCTTAGGAAAGAATGATTTCCTGTGTTCAGGATTTTACAAGGGTCCCCATCAGCAATTCTAGTGTACAGTTTGGGGGTCACCCAGACAATTTGGGATTTTTCATGAAAACTGACTTTTATTTATCATTTAATTAGTAGAACATAGAGTCAAGACATTGGCAAGGTTAGAAATAATGATTTTTATTTGAAATAATAACTTTGTCCTTTTGTCAAAGAATGCAGCAATTACAGCATTGCAGACCTTTAGCATTCCTAGATTTTAATTTGTTGAGGTAATCTGAAGACACAAATTCTGTCATAAGTACTGTATATGCGTTATATTATTTTATACATTTTTAAGCCTTTTTTTGTTTTGTTTTGGAGGCACCAAGAGCGGTGCCTCCCATTGTTAATGGTACAGGACCAGAAACAGGGGGTGGGCAGTGGGCGGGGGGCAAAGTGTCAGGTTGTAAAAGCCATTAATAAAACTGGAGAAGCGGCGTCTACAGTATAGTGCTTCAGTGACAGGGATGTGCATTCTGCCTATATGAAAGCACACCCCTGTCACTGAGCCAGATGTGATTGGGCATCAGGTCCAGCACATCCATGCCAGGGGGTGGGTGTCTCGTGCAGTGAAGGATGTCTCCCTGCAGAGCTGTACCACCACTTCTGCACCCCTTGCATTGGGGAAGGACTCCCTGCAGCGCTGAACCACCACATCACCTTCAACGCCTCTGAGAGACTGAGGTGAAGAAGCAGGAGTCAGCGTTCCTCTCCCAATCTTGCAATGAGCGTGTAACACCCCCTCTGGCAACAAGCATGTAACACCCCCCCTGGTAATGAGCATGTTATCCCTTGTGGCAATGACCATGTAATCCCTGGCATCGAGCATGAAACCCCTGGCATTGAGCAAGTACATACTGCTGTCTATATTGGAAGGTGACAGGTCAGTTTATGGGTGCCCTCAGTCATCTGGTATGTGTGAGGCTTAGGTCCAAGTTCACCACTGCAAGCTCTGGCTCTGATACTACCCAGTGCCTCACCAGCTACTGACCTCACCGGCATGCCACTGGTGATGTGTATAAGGTGCACTACTGTGGCATTATATGTATAAGGGCCTTTGGTACTTATGTATTATCTGGACTCCCATGTTAAATGCACCCCATTTTTTCATACCCCTACTATCCAACTACGCATGGAGTTGATTTTATATAGTGTGGCGAGCCACCGTGCCCGAAGCGTGGCGAGGGGACACGGTCTCATAAGAAAACCGGGAGTCCAGATATTACACCGGGCATTTCTATGGGCATTGTGTATTAGGGACACTATATGGCATAACATGGGGTAGCTGTGTAGCAAAACATAAATAAATGGCCCTACTATGTAGCATAACATGAATAAGGGGAAATACTGAGATGTAACATGAATGAGAGGCACTACTGTGTGTTGTAAAGTGAATAAGGTGCACTACTATGTAGTAAAATATAAATCAGGCGCACTACATTCAGGGAAATGTGAAAAAGATTGTGCTACTGTGTGGCATAGCTTGAATTGGGGGTACGGTTATGCGACCCCCACCCTTCATTGTGAGGCCACTGTCCGTTTATACAGTGTGGCAGGTGGGGCACAAATTTACAGTTTGTAGGGGGTTGTTAAAAAAGCCTAACACTGTCCTTGGCTCTGCCTAATGGGGTGAAGGGGTGGGAGTAGGCACTAGGGAAATGTTTTCCATCACCTCTCCCAGACCATTTAAAACTCTGGTGGCATGATTCCAATCTGCCAAATCGCGTTGGTTCAGGAACGGAATTTGTAAGAGGAGACACTAATGTGAGGAGGAGGCGGAATTCTCACCATCTCGATTGCAAATGGACATAATGTCTTGTTTTTTTTTTTCTTTTTAGATGCGCATCATTTACATTTAGGAAAGTGCCGCATTCATTGGGTCTGAAAGCCCATTTATGCGTAGGGAATGCACCTGCAGCTGCAGACAGAGCAGTCTTTACATAACTAGGTCAGTCCTTTATGAAAACACATCATTTCATGCACAGACGCTGAGTTCAAGGGATTCTCACTATCGCTGACAATATTTACAATGTACTACAGAGAATAAAGTCAGATCCTCATTTAGAGAAGTAAGGCATTCACAATAGACCCAGCAAGACCTTACAGTATAATGCACAAGGTAAGGGAGAGAATGGTGCACATCTTGTCTTTACTACTGATGCAGCAGATTTAGGCTATAATAAGAAAAGATTGGATATTTTGGCCGGGGGAGATCACATAAAATGTCTCCTCCAGCTGTAGGGGTCCCTTACCAGCGTAGGGGACCCCTACATTTTTTTTCCCCTGTATTTTTGGAAACAGGACTTGTCCAAGAGCCCTGTAATGCTTTTCAATAATATGGAGTGGACCCCGGAAATTGCAAGTGATTTCTGTGAGTGCTCACAGCACTGAGTTCATGGGTTCAAAGCCCACCATAACTCTAACTGTGTGGAGTTTGTATATTCTCCCCGTGCTTGCGTGGGATTCCTAGCGCAATCAAAAAATATGCTGGTAGGCTAATTGGCTCCCAACAAAATGAACCCTAGAATGAATGTGTGTGCGCGTGTACATGTGGTAGGGAATATAGGGGCAGATGTATTAAGCCTTAACAAGAGATAAATGCAAGGGTGATAAGGAGAGATAAATGTCCAGCCAATCAGCTCCTTACTGACTTTTTTCAAACACAGCCTGTAACATGGCAGTTAGGATGTGATTGGCTGGACGTTTATCTCTCCTTATCACCCTTGGATTTATCTCTTGTTAAAGCTTAATAAATCTGCCCCATTGATTGTAAGCTCCACTGGGGCAGGGACAGATGTGAATGTTCAAATATTCTCTCTAAAGCGCTTCAGAATAAATGTGCACTATATAAATCACTGGTAATAATAATCATGTGCAATTTTTGTCCGAACAAAAAAAAAAATCGCACCCTATTACATCTCGCCCCTTGTCTCAGCACTGTGAGGCAGTAATACTACCCACTATGCTTGCTGTGCTGTCCACATCGCAAGTCACTATGGGGTAGATCTATCAATGTGCGCTATGGGGTATATGCGCTATCCCCGTGCGCTAAAGCAGGGGATAGCGCTTCCCCTCAGTTATCATACCCGCTGCGCGGGTACTTTAACAGCGGCGGTGCGGAGCAGGAGGGTTAACGTATAAGCGTTAGCTGCTGCAGAGCTCCGGGCTAATACCTTATTTATTAATTAGCTGGATGGCTGCGCGCTCCTCTGTTTTACGTAAGTGCATATCGCCAGAATTATCTGGCGCTGCAGGGCTCTCCTGCTTTCTTCTTCGCCATTTGCTTGTCTCCGGCGTCTGCAAATTCAAACTGCGCATGCGCCGGGTACACAGCATCCCCGGCGAACATTACCCGGCGCATGCGCAGTTTTAATTTGCAGACGCCGGCATGCGCCGGATACACAACGCGAGACCAAGGTAACCGGCGCATGCGCAGAAGACGCCGCCGGACGCCAACGCGTCATTCGTTATGGGAGGGAGTGTATCCCGGCAGGAGGGGATAACGCACTACCATAATGTGCGGCCACCCAATAATAAATACGGGCCAAAGGCAGGTTCTCTTCACCACGATAAAGTGGTGAAACGAACCTGCGCCCTTAAGGAACGATAAAGAAATATTAATAAATCTACCCCTCAGTGAGCTTTGAACAATGGCTCCAGTTTAGGGTAGCTTTTTTACTCCTCGTTCATTATGACCTAAATTTCGCCGCACGACAACACTACGCTCGCCACCTATTCTATTCTCCCTCAATGGGGGTCGTGGACCCCCACGAGGGAGAATAGCCGCTGGCCGTCGGGATCCCGAGTGTCGGGGTTTGAACAGTAAGGATTCTGACATCGGTGTAATGACTGTCGGAATCCCGACTGTCTGTCAGCCATCCGGCACCCGTCTATGGAGAGGTTTGGCTGTTAACTAAATCACTACAAAGTCGTACCTCCCAACTGTCCTGCTTTTCTGGTACGTTGTACATAGATGCACATAGATGCACAGCATCTATACCTGCTGCCCGGGCTGGGGGCATGGTCAGCAGCTCACAGAGCCGCTAGCCATGTCCCCACAGTGGTGAAAACAGGGGCGTGGCCTCATGGAAGGGCCGCGATTATAGGCCATGCCCCCTTTCTGCTAGGTCACACCAACCAAAAAATTCTGCCGCGCACCTCCGGCACAAGGAGTGTCCCCTCTCTACTTCTTCGAAAGTTGGGAGGTATGACAAAGTAGTAAAAATGCCAAAGAGAAGGCTTTGCGTTATGCACCTATTAACGTTGTGACCGACAGAACCCCGCCCCCAACACTATGCATGATTGACCAACCCGACCGCCAGTGACCTAATTCAACCATTAACCATTTATTATAAGCAATGAGTTTAAATTAGCTAAAACTCATTAGAATGTGCACTGTCAATTGTTGTATCATCTTGCCAGTGTACATCACTGCATAATATGTCTTATAGATTCTACCGTAACCAACATGAGTAATGCATAACAGGATATTGCAGATCCCAGTCACATAAAAAACATGACTACATTTCCAACAGCAGAAAACTGTTATTTTATGTTCCACATAAGGTACGTGCTGCCTTGTCTAATAACATGCCTCCGTGAAATAACAGTGCTCAAACAGATGGCAATGGCTTCCGCTAAGTCAGAGGTCCTCAAAAAATCTTGCAAGTGCCCTAGATATAACCAATACGCTTCTGCAGAGATGAATGCTCCAGTTTAACATATGAATTGGTTGATTGCCTTACAAGCTGGCTCCCAGTATTACAGAGCACTGCAGCTTCATAACAACTAAGATAAAGAAATGTCAAGATGTATAGGCAACTCTACAAAGTTAAAACAATAAGCAACAATAAGGAAATGTTAAAATGTTCCCATATGTGCTATCAAATAAAGTTTTACTATATGACTGTGCCAAGACTTTTACAGCAAATATGATTATCTTTAGGGTGTATGCTCACATTCAGAATGCCGATATTCACAATTTCAACATGATAGCATGTCATAAAACTTCAACAATTTATCTTCCCTGTGGGCAAGATGTACTAAAACCTTGAAAAGTGATAAAATGGAGAGTGAAAAGCCACCAACCAATCAGCTCCTACCTGTCATATTCAAACACAACCTGTGTCATGGCAGGTAGGAGCTGATTGGCTGGAGGTTTACCACTCTCCATTTCACCACTTTCAAGCTTAGTATATCTGGCATTCTATGTGTTAAATACTCATTTTTTATGGTGCTTGGTTTCTGTATCGCATACAAAATGATTTTATTTTGTTATCATATCTCCCTCACTGCATCTGTACCTCAAAAAAAAAAAAAAAAAAAAATGGAAGTAGGGGAGTAGGGAGTAAAGGCGCCCACACATGGTAAGACTTTTGAAACAATATGGCCATTTTCGAATGATCGGAATGGCCAATCGTTTAAACACTTATCATGTGGGCTTGAGGATGATCCAATGAGGGTGCCACGAGCAGCAGCCCCCGAACACCCCTGACCCCTGAGAGATTCAGTAAACCCTCTGATCTCAATTGTTCTGTGTGTTGCCATGATCAGGGGTGTTCTGGTATCAAAGGAAATTGGATAGATATCAAATTGGATCTGATATCTATCCGTGTGTGAGCACCTTAACACCAAGGACAATTCAGGACAACATTGTACTAAAACCATACATCTTAATGGTCATTTAAAGTGTACGTATAAGGAAGCACAATCCATATTATTATTATTATTATTATTATGCATACATGCTACTAAATGCAGCCTTTGAGAACTGCCGCATAAGCTCACACAGGATCTGGATGAAAGGTCGGCATGCGCACAGCCAACATTGCAAAAGGCTGACATGCACCAGGTCACATAGGCGAATCTAGGGGGTGGTCCGGGGGTGCACAGGACCACCCATTAGCCCATTTTGTAGCTGAGGAATGTGGCTTTCCAACGAGCCCAGCCTTGTGTCTCTAGCCCCCTGGGAACCGGAGATACTGCCAGGCAAAGTTGGAACATTTTCCCTATAGGATAACATGGGACCCGCTAATTCCGACCCCCACCTAGTTCAACGGCTGCCAGTTCCCCCTTCGGCATCACTGAAGCTCAAGGTTGATCTCAGTCGAACCCAAATCGCTGGGCCTTCAATCTGATACCAGACTGGATCCATATGGGTTAATTGGTTCCAGGGATATTGAGGTTAAACCATTTTTTTTTTCATTTCTTAAATGTAATTTCATGACTGTTTATGTTCTTTGAGGGCAGATTTCTCTGGAACCAAACAGCCCAGTTTCGCGGGACCAAAATCATTTGAAGCCAACTCAAAAGTTCTTCAATATGATACTGGTCTCATGTAAATGGGTCAGTTGGTTCCGAAGATATATCTGGTTGGTTAAAGTGGGGTAGGGAGAGGGGAGTGGTTGTCTCTCCCCCTCACACCAGAAAATGCAGGGACTAGGCTGGTGTATAAGGGGTCATCCCTGCATTTTCTGTTGTGAAAGGGGTATTATTTCAAACAGCCGTGACCTGCAGTGCTCTGAATATAGCCGGGCAGCCCCCTGCTCTCTGCCCAGCTGTCAATGACTGTCACCCCTGCAGCTTCCGCTCCAATTCTTCTCCCCGCTTTCACCTCAGCCCACCCCCCTTTAATCATGTGGTGCCGGTGCCCGGCGTGCTCCCCCGACGTCACGCACAACAACAGCGCGCACAATATTTCAAATGTCCACTCGGCTAGAGGGGACTCCAGAAGGGGAGTGGGAGTGTGCTCTGCGCTCTGCTCCTCTCCCCATAGAAGCAGCTGCACCGCTCTCCATCTCTCCCTGCAGCAGCAGCGAAGGCTCATATAAAAATTTACAGTAAGTGGCACTTTTGGGGGCATTGCTTAAGGGACGCTACAAGTGGCGGTATGTGGGGGCATTACGGATAATGTGTGGCTTAATGTGTAAGGGGCATTACGGTGTGCAGCATTATGGCCCTTATTCTGATTGACGCGGACTTTACCGCATACTTTCGGATCGCGTCTTTTCGGCGTCTGCGCATGCGTGGAGAACGCAACGCGCATGTGCCACGCCTTGACTCCGTACCAGTTCGGCCAAATCCCGTCCAAAACTGTTCCCCGCAATCAGTCGGGAAATATGGGCGTATTATGGGCGTCATGCGGAATGACACATGGGCGTAGTTTCAAAGTGGGCAAAACGGGGCGGAAACATGGGCGGACACGGGGGAGTACACTTATGTTGGGGGGCGTACATTCGGATACCACTCCGAATGCACGCGATCAAAAAGGGAAGAAATGTGCGGTGTCCACAAGTGTACTATTGCTTTGCGGACACCACTCGTTCATGCGGTAGGCGAACGTACGCCTAATGACTACAAGCATTAACACCTGAACCCAATAGAATCGACTCCTTTACTCATTACTCACTAATAGGACGCTTGTCAGTGCTTTAATTGAAACCATTGCACTTCAATTGCTGTAAGGGTTAATGTGTGCAATGCATGTGTTAGGCATGCTTGTAAGGATATATTGGCATCTAATTGATTCCAATTCCAAATAAGAAGTTTTTTATGAGGATAGGTAATTGAATAAGTGGGTCATGGGATGTATTGCAGAAGATATATAATAGTGGGTTGTTTGGCGTAAATACTCCGCTTACGTGCGGTAGCACCGCTTGGCTCCCGTTCGGATGCGATATTCCCGAGCATACTCTGTAATACTCTGTAATACCGTGCAGAATCTGAGTGTTTCCCCCGCACACGCATGGTTTGTATGTCGTCCGTAAACACGCCCTGTTCTTAAAGAGTGAGTCCGTCCGAATGCGGAGGACCCGTGGGCGTTTCTACGGACGATGGCCGCACGCGGCAGAACACCGTGGCGTGCGGACCGCTCCGTAAGAATGCGGGAATATCCGCACCAACCAGAATAAGGGCCTATGTGTGCAACATCATGTGTAAGGGACATTATGTGTGTAGCATCATGTGTAATGGGTACTATGGTGCGCGGCATCATGTGTAATGGGTACTATGGTGTGCGGCATCATGTGTAATGGGTACTATGGTGTGCGGCATCATGTGTAATGGGTACTATGGTGCAATCAAGCAAGAACCCCCTAGCAATGAGCATGTAGGTAAGCAGCACTTATGTGGCAAATATGTAATGGGCATTATGGTTTGTTATATAGTATGTAATGGGCATCATGATGTGAGGCACAATGTGTAATTGGCATTACGGCGTGTGGCTTTATGTGTAATGGGTATTACGGAGTTTGCTAAAATGTGTAATGGGCATTACTGTGTATGGTCTAAAGTGTAATACCACACCCCTTTTTGTGATGCCACGCCTCCTCCCCATGAGGACACACCCCCTTTTTGCCGCGCGGCTACGCCGCGCAAAGGTCCCCCTACTATTGTGTCAAGATCTGGGACCACCCATTACCATAATTCTAGATTCGCCTATGCCAGGTCAATGCAACATTGACCAAAGTTCGATATAAACAAACGTTTGGTTATGGTAATGGTCAACATATGAAAAGGTTGACCTAAGTTTTTTGCAATTTTTCCCTTTTTTTGGGACTCCTTCCTTTCAGTGCGCTGAGAGCAGCAGTAGCGGAGTGAGGCACCGGGCCCGAAGCATGATGGGAGAAGCGAGCCATGCGAGGGTACATGCTGCACTAAAATGGGGTCCATGTCCTCGGGTGTTGACATAGACACCCCACAAACTCATGTTTACGGTTAGCATGTCAACTTTTTGCCTTGTTCGACCCTTCGTCAATGTCATTCCTGTGCGTGTCCACCTTGTGGTATCGACCTGGACACTGTCTATTGTATCCTTTGATCCACATCCGCTCACAGTGTTCCTACATATGAAGCGATCCAGATGATAGGTCGACAGTCCATAGGTGGACACCATATGGTCAACATGCACAAAAGGTTGACGCAAGAAAATCGACGACATGACAATGGCCAACACATAAATTGTCAACATGAGTTTTTCACATTATTTCCTTAATTTTTTTTACTTTTCATGCTTTACCATCCGCGTGTACTACGACTGAGAAGGGTTAAGTGTTCTGAGCGCAGCAGTAGTGGACTGAGGCATCTGGCTTAAAGCATGGTGAGGGAAGCAAGCTGGACCCCTTACACTAAATGGGGGTTCACGTTCTCATGTGCCAACATTGACATTGAAAGCTCATGCTGCCTTTCTCATGCGTTGACCTTTTGTTTGGGTCGATCTTTTTCTCATGTTGAACTTTTAGGGTTGACCCCCCTCCCTATGAACCCCCCTTATGACAGTGCTTCAAATGGACATAGTCAAAAATGGAACCGTCCCTTTGCATTCTAGCTTATTACAGATTTGGGAACACTGCACTGTGTTTCCTCACTCCTGGACAAGATCATTTGCTATACCTTGGACTATCTTTACCAACTGGGTCAAACTGACTATCACCTCAAGTGTGGGAACCAACCACAGGACTTGGAGTGCCTTCTGACCCACTCTCTGCCAATTGGATACTCTTGGGACACCTCCCTATTGCACCATTGGAGATTGTCCAACTTGGACCACCACCTTCCATTGTGCTGTTGCACTGTGTTTCCTCCAGCGGCCTGAGGAGGATGCCGTACCACCAGAGAGGACTTTGGGACCTTAGGGAGTTACAATTTGGACCCTCACACAGATTCCTCCGGCGGCATTACATCAGAAGACCGTGTGAATAGAGAGGACCTGTGTTTTCAATCCTTAATTCCAACACTCATGGACAGTGACCCAACTTTCAGTCCTTGGTAATATCTACTTACCTATTAATTTACCCTGTAAGTTCTGAAAAATCTGCACTTTAATTCATTCCAGGAGTGAGCAATCCAATCAGTTTTATTTTATATTTATCATTTCTATTTTATACTGTATGTAATACTGTACTTATTTGTTTTTAATATAAAAATTAGGTACTTGTGTACTAGCACGGCGCCCATCGCATCACAGACCATAAGGCATACGATGGTATGCGATGCGATGCGATGTTATACAATTTTAAATTGTATACCATCGAATTGTATGGCATTGTATGCCATTGTATCGCATTACAATGGTATGCGATTTAAAATTGTATAAGCACCCTAATGGGTTTTTCAATGTTAAAAGTGGCCCCTATAACCTAATTAACAGTGTTGGGTGCTTAGGATGTTAAAAGCACCCCAACTGCACCCCCACTATCAACGCCAACCCGAAGCGTGGCGAGCACATCGAGCCCGCGAGGGGCGGTGGTACGCGTCCTCCGACCTTTTCATACCCGCACTATACACGTCGGCATGGAGTTGACTTTCTATAGTGTGGTGAGCGCAGCGAGCCACCGAGCCCGAAACTTGGCAAGCGCAGCAAGCCCCGCGAGGGGACGCAGAATACATGTAAAGTAATACGCCGGCGCTCGCCATGCTTCGGGCTCGGTGGCTCGCTGTGCTCACCACACTATAGAAAGTCAACTCCATGCCGACGTGTATAGTGCGGGTATGAAAAGGTCGGAGGACGCGTACCGCTGCCCCTCGCGGGCTCGCTGCGCTCGCCACGCTTCGGGTTGGCATTCATACTGGGGGTGGCGTGGGGGTGCATTTAACATCGTAAGCACGACTTAATATCATGGGCGCCGTGATAATACACAAGTACCAAAAATGATTATCTTTCACTATAAATTGTGTTATTCATTGTAGTAAAAGAGCCGCTCTCTTTTTTGCATTTCTTTTTCCTATGGTATAATTGCTAGGGACTGACTACCCCTTAATAGAGCAGCGGCCTTTTGCATTGAAGATCAGCTCAACTCTCAGACGCCCTTGTCTTTGTTTCCAGTTGGACAAGACCTGTGTGTTTTTTATTCTCTTTAAATGGACATAGTAAAAAATGGAACCGTCCCTTTGCATTCTAGCTTATTACAGATTTGGGAACACTGCATTGCTTCCTCGCTACGCCACTAATCTGTGTTTTACCATTATCCAATCTGTATTTCCCGACTGAGCAACTTCAAGCTGTTGCCAGAAAACAAAAGCTGAAACATCTTACAGTGGGGCAGAAGTATTAAGCTTTAACAAGAGATAAATCCAAGGGTGATAAGGAGAGATAAACCTCTAGCCAATCACCTGCTAACTGCCATGTTACAGGCTGTGTTTGAAAAAAGTCAGTAGTGGTACTTTTATATTTGTGTGCGACTGAGTCTGTATATGAAGCACAACGGAACTTGCTGTAGGAAAAAAAACCACAGCTGCAACATTGTAGCACTTCATATATGCACTCAGAGACTCAGTCGCACGCAACATGCAAGTCTTCCAATGCATCTTGGTTGCATTGCATCTTGATGGGACCGGATGTACCATGAAGAGCAAAAGCAGCAAAGACATTTATCCTCGGTGGTAGTAATTGTATTATTGACATCATTTTCATATTTTTGCTAATTTTTTTTTTAATCAATTAGCACCAGAAAATATAAAGGGCGGAGTTTTGCACTCAGTCTTTTTTTTTTTTTTTTATATAAATACAGTAAATATCATATATTATACATCCATATTTACAAACACACACACATCACCTATATCCAAGGCACACGCTATGTATCATTCCTTGTCTCAGTTACACCTTGCCGTGCTGTACAGTAAATCCGCACTGTAATAACACTGAGATATTTGTGTATGTGTGTGTCTGGCTTGTGAGATCACTGCTATTTATAAATATGTAGCTATTATAGAAACAGCTTGTGTATAGTCGCAATTTAAAATAATTCAAATCTCTACCCTATAAGGACTGCTCCATATTATCAGAGGCTGAATGGGGTATATTTCTTAAAGATTGATTTTTCAAAGGCGCCAATTCTCTACTTTAAACAGGCTCCCTTATTTATCATATTTTGCATCCCTTCCATCATTACAGGTCATTTTAACATCCTCATCATATACAATCTAATTGTGCCTCTAAAGGCCCCCATCCACTAGGACGTTATGGCTACTTCTTATGCAATTCCGACGCATCGCATAAAAAGTGGCACATCGCATGTCATTGACCTGCATCTCAGTCATAGGGATGGCCATTGTTGCCATCGATGGCAATCGTGCAACTGGCCATCGTAGTGTTAAACTATGCAATGCATGACCATTGATATTTTTACCTATGGATGGTCATCCATTTTGTTTGACTGATTGGCCTGTGGGCCAATCAAAACACGGGGGGCAGGGCTTCGTTTCCCGGTACTTTGAAAAAAACAAAACAAAAGCAACACATTGGTTTTGCTGTGCCAGCGATGGAGGGAAACCATCTGGTTCTCCCCATCGATGGCAAAAGATCAACCATAAACCATCACAAATTTATATTGCCACGAATATTTGTTGCAGCCCGTTAGCCCTGCTAGGATCGCATGAGATACATTGTATGCAAAAGGGCCACATACAATGTATCATATGCGATCCTGTCCCCCGGGAGCCACTGGGTGAGATCACGGGGTATCACATGCAAGGCACCACATGTGATACATCGCACGAGTGGATGGGGGCCTTAAACTACTCTCTTTAAACGTTCTCGGTCTCTTCCAGTGAACTAACTTCTGCTGCTCAGGATAGCTGATGTATTAAGCTACTATTCCCTAGACCAGGCATGTCCACTGTGGCCCTCCAGCTGTTGTGAAACTACACATCCCAGCATGCCTTGTCATAGTTTTAGCATTCCCTAATAACAAAACTGTGGCAAGGCATTCCTTATTTACGCCACTGTTTAGCACCTTCTAGAAGATAATATATCTGATCTCCCCCATTTTCTACATTTTCCTATCCTGATAGGAAAGTAGCACATCTAAAGCAAATCCTACCAACATCTTTATATCTACCGCGGTCTCTCCATTTCCGACAGCAGCCCAACCCAAAGCAGTCAGATTTACTAAGCTCTGGGATACAGGAGGAGGGTTTTCGCTACAGGGAGACAGGCAGGTTTAGGTGGGGAGCCTCAGAAAGGGGTGGCGAGGCGGCGGGGACCTGGGGGGAGCTGCCTGAATGCGCCCGGCTCCATCTGTCAATCTGTGGGTCCCGGCGGCGGCAAGCAGAGGGTTAAGGCAGGTCCTGGGCAGCGGCAGTGCAGCAGACCCCCGGCGCCCACACTTAATCAGCGCCTCCCCGCCACCGTGGGGCTATTATTACGCCACTGATTGCTTCTACTTGAATACCTTTCTCTGCCTGATACCTAATATTAAGAAGGTGCACATACATTAAATCATAAATGTGCCCTATATTTATATTATTGAACATGAAGACGTTGAAGTGCATCCATTTGAGAATTTACTTTGGATGAAGGATTAATTGACTTCTGTTCCCTGCTACTAAGTTTGATTTAATGCTCTTTTGATTGCAGTATTTAATCTATTGATTTCCCATCACTCACTATCTATCTGTCCACACAGTACGATGTGAATTATAAAACACTTTTTCTATCTTTGCCGCTTCTATATTCTTTTTATGTCACAGTCGTCCCGAAAAATTTCTTATTTTATTATAATAAAGGTTCATTTTTAATTTTTAAGGTATGTGATTCCATAAAAGACAACTCTTTCTCTCTTTTTTTCTGTGTAGCTAAACTCTGGGTTTAAAAGCATTCTGGAGTTTGGTTCCAGAAGCCAATGCCACCTGAAGATAATGTTAGCCACTGTATCCTATATGCTGCATAAATTACCAGGGGAGGGATCCTCCAGAACCCTCCCTGGCAATGACTGCCACACATGCACACTCAGCAGGGACGGACTACTTTCGAAGCTCCTGTGTAACACATTCAGGTTGTATACAATATTTTATTGCTGCGAAATGCGGCAATCAAAATTACAGTTATCAGTGGTTTTTTTTTTTAGGGAGCGCTCCCCACTGGCCGAGTTTTTGGGGGGCGTGATCCCTAAAAAAAACACCACTGTGACTCCCAGGTCGGGGCATTGCCGCTGAGTACTATTTCAGCCGCTGCCTGGCCCTGTCCCCAGGAACCCAGCTGTGTGTGGCGTGACGTTACAAGGTCACGTCGCACACAGCTGGGGGGAAGGAGGCGGGGCCAGGCAGCCAGAGCCAGGCAGCGGCTGAAGCTGAGCTCAGAACTCAGCTCAGCGGCGCTGCCCCGCACTAAGCAGCGTAGGCCCTGGTACGCCCGATAATTTTCCAGGTTTGCCAGTCTGGGCACTGGAGCACAGCTCAGAAAATTCTCGGGTGTACCAGTTAAGGAGTTAAAATCCGATGATTGGTAAATATACCCGATCTCACATCAATTGGAAAAACTGACTGGTTTTTAATTGTAAAAACAGAGGCCATTCCAGCTAGTCATCCTGATAGTGAAATAAAAGAATGCTGTTTTAGCACTGTGGTTTAATGAGATGCTTCAGGCCTACATACTTATGTCAACAAACACTGTACACATTTTCTTTTTTGTTCCTCTCCTGGGATAATATGTTCAGAGAAGCATAGAACACTGCACTGTGTATCAGACATGTATCCGCACTTTATCTGGCAAACCATTTTATATCATAAATACTGCATGTTGTATGAGCGTTCAGCTTGCTGTAACCAGATAATTCATTTTCTCTTAAAGGAGCCACTGCCTCCATGTTTGGCTTGCAAGCTTACAGTGATAATTAATCACCTGTCATTAATGGTGGAGACTCTAAAGCAGAGATGGGGAACCTTCGGCCCTCCAGCTGTTAAACTACACATCCCAGCATACTTTGCTACAGTTTTGCTATTTGCCAATCCTAAAACTGTTGCAGGGCACGTTGGGATGTGTAGTTCAACAACAGCTGGAGGTGGCCTTGTGAAGGAAGGTGCTATAGGGGATACGGTCATTGGGTCTACAGCTAGTTGGTCGACAAGCACAAGACTTTTGGGCATTAGAGAGTATGAGATGGCATTCCTATATATAGCTGGTCTATAGCACGGGTTGGGATCGTTTGGTCTACAGCAAGTTAGTTGACAAGCACTGGATCGACACCGTTAGGTCGACGTGGGGATAGGTCGACATGGGTCAATGTCGACATGGGTCAAGGTCGATACGGGTTTAGGTTGGCAGGTCATTAGGTCGACACAAGCATTAGGTCAACAGGGTCTAGGTCGACAGTCAAAAGGTCGACATGGGGTTAATCACTGTTTTTTTTGAGCCAACATGTGCCGACGGGTGGTATTTAATGTCGTACCATCAACTAGGGCATGGTAGGAGAATAAAATAGTGTTGAACTTTTGACTGTCGACATAGACCCTGTCGACCTATTGCTTAAGTCGACCTATTGACCTTTCCCCATGTCAACCTAACGGTGTCGACCAACTTGCTGTAGACCAAACGATCCCAACCCGTGCTACAGACTAGCTACAGATAGGAATGCCATCTCATACTCTCTCATGTTAGGAGATGTTATGGAGGAGGGGCCTTTGGGTGAATAACTTGTCTCTGTGCTGTTACATAAAATAATTCTAAGGGCTCATCCATAAAAGTTAAATATTTGTATAAATGCCAACAAATAGGGAAATAGGACTGATATTAAATGTTTTATTAGATATTCAAGTGCCTATGGAAGAGGCACGGTTAAGTGGGGGGTACAGAGAGGCGGTGGGGACCGGGAGACAGCGAGGGGGAAGCGGAGAGGACCGATGGTGAGCTCCGTCGGAAGGGGACACGCGAGCGTCTTTATATATAAACTGACCAAAAGATCCGGCACTCCGATAAAGATATGCAACTGACTGGTGCCCATCCAAAAATTCAATGTATAAGTCCAATAATGGGATATCACTCAGAGATGTACACAGTGACACAGAAGCTGCTTTCAAAGATGCGAAACGCTCGTGTGTCCCCTTCCGACGGAGCTCACCATCGGTCCCCACCGCCTCCCCGACGCTGTCCACCGGTCGCCACCGCCTTCCTGTACCCCCCTTAACCCTGAACAGAGGCGGGCAGGGTTCCTGACCCCCGCATCGATCAGATCTGAATTAGGCCCTATATACGGATTCAGAGACACAATCACACACAGATATTCAAGTGCCAGATATCAAACAAATCAGTCCAGTCCCCTGGTGCGTCCTAGTGGTATCGCATCATGATGGCGCCTGACGTGCCAAGACTGCAGCAAAGATGTATGAGATCTATATGTACTGCAGCTGTATTTATACTCTGTGCTGACAGTTATACTAATTGTATTAATTACATACATTTTATATTTATAAATATGTTTGTCAATTAGCACCAGAAAGTATAAAGGGCTGTTTCCTTTTCCACTCAATCTTTTTTATTTATTTTTATCTGAATAAATATCATATATTATACATGCATATTTACAACTCACACACAATTTAAACTAAAGGCCCATATCTTTCCAATCTGGCTGGTTGGAATGAAAATCTGGAAATTTCTGAGAACAAATCAACCATACGCTGAAAAATGGACGAAAGCAGTCATCTGCATAAACACGCATTCACACTAGAAGATATTGACATCAATCTCGTTCAGAAAGGGGCTTCTGAACGATATTGATGGCAATATCTTCTAATGTGTACGCCTAATATTTTTAACAATCTGCAGAGCGGCGGAAAACGGGGGCTCGGCCAGAGGACGTGTCACCCGGCAAGGCCACGCTCCTTTTAAAAGACCACACCCCTTTTTCGGGAGTGCCCACAAGGTACCCCGGGGATTCAAGAAGGGAAGGGGGGGCATGGTCTATTTTTTTAGTCCCCACAATTTCTGATGACAGTCCTGGATACTCCAACAAAATACTGTTCTCTAAGGTAAGAGGTCACTTTGGAATTTCACTAGTCCAAGTTAGTGCAATATAAAATGTATGGCATGATATTCAGGAACAGATGACATAATGATGGAGTCTTTCTAGAGAGTTTCCGTATCACAATAAGATATTACCATGGCAGTTACTTGTCGTCTTTCGCTATATTCAAAACTCCTAGTGCACAAAAGGAAATGGCTCCAATGCATTCAAAGCAAAGAGAACATGGAAATCCAGACTTACCTGGTACACCGCGGGCTCTAGAGCTGATTAATATCACTAAACAAAAAGACCTATCGGAAACCTTTAGGAAGAGGATGAATCTGATACCACCCATCACTGTCACAGAAGCCTGCATCCTTTATTTACTGTAATGTGGGGTACACACCAGGACGACCCGCTCACGATGCATATCGTGAGCGGGTCGTCGGTGTTTCTTCCGACCCGCTCACGATGACGCGGGGGGCACGATGTGCACCGTAAGCGGGTCCGATCCATTGGCGACCCGCACCTGGGAGTATGGTCGTTTCCAGATCTTACCTGCTGCAGGTAGGATCTGAATAACAACCGACCGACCCACGGGACCGTGCATCGGATCGGTATCGGTCCACACCAGGACAGAAAAGGGCCCAATCACCACACAATCTACATCCAATCGGTCGGAATTGGATCTAGATTGATGGGATCGGACCCTTGTCGTCCTGGTGTGTACCCAGCATAACTGTCACACACAGGTGTCGCTAATGAGTAAGGAACAGAAGACATTGTGGAAATACTTACATATGCTTTGTAATCACAGGCTTGAAAGATGAGCTTTTCTGGATGATGTTGCCAGTACTGAAAAGGTATGGAGCCGGTGGTTTCATTGGGGGCTCGGAGGCTGATCGACGGTTCTCCCCAATCTCCTGTCTGAAAATCATATTTACTCTAAAAGTAACAAGCAACAGTTTAGTAGATTGTATGACTTATTGCACATGATACACAACATAGTCTATATGGATATGGTATGATTAGACTTGTAGTTCCACAAGCACTGACGAGGCTTGTGGAAACTGCATGCACTTGGCTGGAATTTAAACGGAAACAGACCACAGCGATATACAGTAGATCTGTCTTCTCCGGCCATTCTTACTAAGATGCACTAACATCACTTTTTCCTCAAATTCTATCAAATATTTCACAGATATTTAACAAATATCCAGAACATGCCTAATAAAGGAACACAAAGTAATATTCCAAGTACTGATACTCCAGGGATTTTTACTTATGGATCATTTTAAACAATGACTGTTACATCTCAATTGTTTTACATTTATTTAAATAAACAGTAATTATTTGCCCTCGTCACTGACTCCTGCTACAATGGAGTGTAATCAATGACGTTTGCGAGTGTCACAGCGACTGTCACAGTGAGTGCGGTTAGTATTTAACTGACCCTCTGCACATGTCGGTTCCACGTCTTTGGGGTTGCAGCGACGTGGATACGGCATGTGCGTGACAACTTGATCCTTATAAATCTACTCATAGGACTCTTGCAGGGCTCTGATGACCGATGTTTGGCTTGCGCTGTCCTAATGTAATCTCAACTGGTTTGGCAATCCACTAGGTACTTAGAAACCCCCCACTGCAGCAATAAGCTATATAGTCCATTTCCCCTTCTTCACCTTCTACTCTGGAACAACAAAGGGGTAGCTTGGCCCCCCAAAACTCCCAGGGAAGATTCCCGCTAGGCCGGTGTCCATGTGAGGCTACTTGTCAGCTGTTGATTGAATATGTGTCCCTGCTCAGAGTAGTGGCCCTGTCCCCATCCTCTCTCCCACAAAAACTCATCTAAGGCAGGCACGCATCTCATTGTGACTGCTGCAGGAGTGGGTGCTATCTGGGGGTGTAACCATGTCTAGGGTATTTATGGGATCCACTGCAAGAGGTATGGGGATAGTTGTGATATTCTGGTAATGAGTTGTTTGTCTGCTTGATGGAGGTTTGGGGTCTGTGTTCAGTCTCAGTGGGGGGAGGTTGGGTATTACTTACAATGTGGAGGTTTGTGTTTTGTCACAGCAGTTTAAAGGTTTGGTGGCCACTATGCTGCCAACAGATGTAGTGATCTATTAATTCCCCCTGTTTTGCTGTTGGTTCCTCCTACATATGATTAAGTGCCACCCAGCTCTAGCAATTTTTGGTGAGGTCACTTCTAGAAATTTCTCCAGGGTCACTCTTAGATCCCAATGCATCTCTGAAACAACCTATGCTTTGTAGTAGTCTGGCTTCATATTATTTTAATATGGCACAAATAAGGGTGATTTTTCACTAAGCATCAGGTAAAAAAAACCTTCCGATCATGTTTATGCCCAACATGTAAAAAGCCAATGATTTTACTAGAAAAACATGGCTACAAATAGCATTGCCCTTTTAAATTTCAGGTGTAAACTGAAGTGCTGGGGTTTTGAACCCAATGCAAAACCAGTGCTGGTGGCTGCCAATCAGAAACTAGGTGGACAAGCATAAGTGTCCCTTCCCCTGTCCCTGACCTATAAATCAATGTGCGTAATTAAACGTTTTTTCAACATTTTTGAATAAGAGACATTAAACCATGGGGTGCTGTGGAACAAACTCTGATACTCCAGGGAGCCGTAATTTTCAAAAGTTTGGGAACCACTGCTTTAGCCCATGTTCAATGGCTTGAGATGTAATAAGTGGAGATCAATGATATTAATAGCATTTTTATCCAGTTAATGGGCAGCTGTCTGTGGTGAATGTATGTCAGTCCCGCTTATCTCTATAAGTAAGATATAGAACACAGTGAGTTGATAGGCACCTGACAGCCCAAGGTGTCCCATAATGCTTCACTGTCTAAATCCTCTTCTCTGAACCTTAACCTAACAATTCTGATATCAATAAATGACCAGAGTTCTATCACACAGTTTATGCAGGAGGTCAGTCTATGGCCAATTGTGCTGTCATCTCTGCAGGTTCACTAGCCTGCAATAGACCATACAGCACAAGTAGGCTAACCAAAAGCTCCTCCACAAAGCACTGCAGCATATAATATAATATGATTTCATTATGGTATGGAAGTTCCTATTGAGGCTATAGATCAGGCATGTCCAAACTGTGGCCCTCCAGCTGTTGTTTATAAGTAGCCGCAGAAAGGGAACGCACCCTTCAGCACATCATAATACTCTGGTAGTCCAGACTATTAAGCACGGAAGATTGTATATACAAATACTGAAAAGTGGACACTGGACAGCATAAACTATATAAATAAAGAGACATACACACAGCGCGTGCATCATTTTAATGTATTGTTCAATGTTTTTTTGTAAGCCATGTATGTAGCTTATAGTTCACCAGAACGGTCCTTTTATTGATACGAATTAAAAGTTAAATTTTATTATATTCTTCTCTTTAAGTGCGCCAGCAACAAAGACAATCCTTTTCTTTCTCATCTTCTTACCTACCCTCCCAGAATGACCGGGAGGGGTTGCCGGAAATCGGGTCCCTCTCCCGACCCCTCCCGACCCCCGCAACCCTTCCGGAAAGCCACGCGGCTCCCGGGAGGGGGTGTGTCATCCACGGGTCAAATGAAGCAAATCGCGTAGTTGCAATGCCTTAAAAACGTCATTCTACATCGGGGGATGTGGCTAAAACGTCACAATTACACTGACCAATCCTCATACAAGTAGCCACTGATGTGGCTCTGTCCCTGTCCAACCCCTTTTCACTCCCAGCGGCCCCACCCCCCCTGAGCTGGCTGTCCTCTCCCGGAAAGGGCAGCCAGAAAGTAGGTATGTATGATCCCAGCATGCCTTGCCATAGTTTTAGCATTCCCTAATAGCAAGTGGCAAGGCATGATGGGACTTGTAGTTTCACAACAGCTAGAGGGCCACAGTTTGGACATGCCTGCTGTAGATGGACATCATCCACAGATATTTAATTGAGGCCCCCTTAATGATCATAATACCCATTATTGCTCTAAATCCTTTCACACAGCCACATTACAGGTACTTAAACGCTCGTTGGCACATTTATATTGTTAGAATTTATAAACTGTCAGCAATGAAGCAGCAAATTTGGGCTTGCACTGTAAGCAGTCTCTGTAGAGACACATTTATACTTTGCTGGGCATTAGCATTCAACAGGAAATGATCAGGCACCCAAAAGTAAGGAGCAATTCACTGTGTGGAAAATAATTACATGGTAGTATGATCAGGGCAGGAGGAGTTTATCTCATTTACACATAAAAGCAAACAAAATGACAACTCAGCCAGCTAATTATACATCTGCAGATCTCCACACATGGAAAAAAACATTAGCTGCACAAAATAATTATGGAAGAAAAATCTTAGAAAGCAAAATATATAAAGGTATATTTGGGTCTCACTGTTTATTTTTGGAAAAAAAGGATGATAGCAAACTATTAGGCTATATACTGCAGAATATTTAAAGATGCCAGTTGTTTGCTCCAGATTTCTGCTGCTCCCCCCTCAACCATCTAGCAGAAGAACAGTGTTTCTGTCTGCTACCCTAAGCTACCCCGTAAGCTGCAAATTCACACACCGGTGACACTCAAAATTAAAATCATTGATGCTACAGTTGATGGACAAATATAAACATCAGTGTAATAATGGTGTGTACACACGGTGCGATTTTGGCTACAATTTTTACTATATAGAAATACAGTAGTATAGTCAAAATCGGCCATTAGCCTGAATTTCACCGTGTGTAGTAGGTACTGAAAACCACTTTGCACAGGGTTGTACTGACCATAAGGAGAACTATGAAGGTCATCGAATTGTAATATTTTTAGATAACCATTTTAACTCTTTCCTTAACACATCATTCAGAACAGAAAGGGCATTGGTATTATCAGATTTGGTATGAAATCCCGATGGTCAAAATCCCGACAGGGTGAAAATCCCAAATGTGTCATAATACCGACAAGGACGAAATCCCGACAAGGTCAAAATACCGACATTTAAAATCCCGACAAGGACAAAATCTAGACATTTAAATTCCCGACAAAGTCAAAATACAGACATATAGAATGTACAGGTGAAACAGTCAACATGACTTTGTGTCGACAGGTCGCGAGGTCGACATGGGTTTTTTCACTGTTTTTTTACCTGAATGTCGACACGGTCGACATGGACACAGTTGGAAGTGGACCACAGCCCCTTGCATCACTCGCTTCGCTCGATGTTGTCTGTTTCACCTGTACATTCTATATGTCGGTATTTTGACCTTGTCAGGATTTTAAATGTCAGGATTTTGTCCTTGTTGGGATTTTGACCTTGTTGGGATTTTGTCCTTGACGGTATTATGACCCATTTGGGATTTTGACCCTGTCGGGATTTTGACTGCATCCCGGTATTATCTATCTTAAATTATCTTAAATTATCAATGATAAGTAATTAAAGGGGGTTTCCACCTCATTAGTATTATTGTGCAGCCACTACAAGGCGTGTCACCTGAGGTGCATCCCTGAGCCAAGTGAGGGGGGTTATAGGTATGCACAGTGTGTATGGGTGAAGGAGGTGATAAATATGCTCAGTAATACCCCTTTCACATGGGTTGCTGTCTGGTTGTCCTGGGGTGTGGTGTGAAAGCACGAAAACTAATAGCCTGGGTCGACCAACCAGGAAATTTGACTTGGGATATCAGAAGGGTTAAACCCATAGTTGCCTACCCTCCTGCATTCTGCAGGAGACTCCCTGAAATAACAACAATCTCCCTCTCTCCCTCATTAGTCTAGCAATCTCCCTCATTTCACCTAACCCACATTACACGGTTACATTTTTTTGGGGAAAAAGGAACGAGAGACAGATACATTTACATTTAATCATCTGCACCATTTCTCAGCACTTTAGCAAGTATAGTATCTCTTACTAACTGCTTTGGGGATCATCTACATTTGGTTATAAGTCACGTTAGAGGATTCCTCTCAGATGTAGCAGTACACACCCATGCTTCTAGGTGCCACGTTCACAATCTCTTTTCACAATCTCTCCATATATGGAGCTAGACACGCACTGGCGTAACTATAGCACTGCAGCCCCCGCCACCGCGGGGGGGGGCTGTGCATATGGGGGCGCCAGGGGCTGCGGTGCTATAGTTACACCTCCCCCCAATCCCCCCAGGCTTACCTATTTCGCTGGTCCCGGCGGCTCCGTTCTTCTGCTGAGGACCACCACAAAATGGCCGCCCCCATATAGCACACAGTTCTCTGAAACTGTCTGCTGTATGAGGGCGGCCATTTTGTGGTGGTCCTCAGCAGAAGAACAGAGCCGCCGGGACCAGCGCGAAAGATAAGGCTGCAGGGGATTGGGGGGGTTTTAATGGGCGGCTGGGGGGCGCCCAAAACGTAGCTATGCCGCTGTAGACACGCCTTTTGGGTGGAGCATGACATGCCCCCTCAATGGGGCGCCATGCAAAATTCTACTACCAACTATAATCTCCCTGAAATTAGTTTTCAAAAGTAGGCAATGTGCCTTTGCAATGTGAAAGTGGAATGGGGGGACAGGGTGCCTAGTGAGGGAGGCAGCTGTGGGTGCTAAATATGCCCAGTAAGTAAGGGAGTGTACAGTGCGCCAAGTAGGGGATGAAAGAACATGGGGGCTAAGTGTGCCCAGTATGGGAGTGGGGGACAGGGTGCTAAGTCTGCCCAGTATGGGAGTGGGGGACAGGGTGCTAACTGTGCCCAGTATGGGAGTAGTGGACAGGGTGCTAAGTGTGCCCAGTAGTGGAGGGGGGCTGGAGGGGTACTAAGTGTGCCCATTAAGGAAGCAGAGTGCTGATTGTGCTCAGTAAAAAAGGGGAGTGCTAAGCGTGCCCAGTAAGGAAGGGGGGAGAGGTAAGTGTGCCCAGTAAGAAAGGGGGGGGAGAGGTAAGTGTGCCCAGTAAGGGAGGGGGGTGCTAAGTGTGCCTACAAAGTTCTACCATGGAACTCACAAAGTTGTAGCAGTGCCCCTGACACTAATCATTGTATCCAATACAGCAGTGATGGCAGCCCAAGAGCCCTCCGAGCCTTCACCTGTGGCCCCTGGCTCCTTCCTGCTTTGATATCACATTTGCTCAAAACTCTTGTTTATCGAATATTAAAAGGCTTGCTGATAATTACAGGTAAATGTGTTATTTCAGTTTATGAATGAGATGTGTGTCCCCGATAGGGAAAGGGCCGCCTATAGGTACAACAGAAGTGATGTATGTGGGGTATCCTCATCTGAAGGTAGACAATACAAGTCAGACCATTCAGATATTCGGAATAAGGTCACAGTGATAAACTCCCAGCCATGAAACCTATTATGCAGAACTGTCCTTGAATGGTGAATCACACGGATGGATCTGTCACGCACTCAATCAATTTATATTACTTTGCCTGAACTATTTTTACAGGAGCTGGAGGCTACATGATAATAGCTTATTCTATATATTATTACACATTAACTTCTCATTCAATTGTCATTTACAAGAGACCATTAAACATATCCTTGGGAAAGGATCTTTAACGTAGGACGCGAGGCTATTAGTAACATGTAATCACTCCTGTAATGGCCGTCAGTGGATCATTATAAATTCATACACGGTAAACAATATCATTTCATAATTAAATCCACCCAAGTTTTTAATAAACCAATCCTCCAGATCTCATTTACACTGTTCTTAAGGGACTATTTTTATTTATGGGGTACAAAAACCTTAACCTTGCTCGAATTGTTTGAAATAAAGTTAACATCAAGGGAGATCCACAAATGTACAAAAATATGTGACCTGCAGCACAGACGATGTTTTGTGTCGTTACATGGCCTGTTTTATGCAAATAAACCCGTCGGTATGGGCAGGAGTGGATTGGGATGGAAAACCAGCCTGGGAATTTTCGGTTTGGAATCATTTGGTCTACAGCATGATGATCGACAGTCATTAGGTCAACACCATTAGGTTGACATGGGAAAAGATCGACATGGGTCTAGGTCGACGTGGGGAAAAGGTCGACATGGTTCTAGGTCGAAAGGTCATTAGTTCGACAGGTTGTTAGTTCAACAGGTCATTAGTTCGACAATGTCTATGTCGACAGTCAAAAGGTCGACATGGGGTTTTTCGCTGTTTTTTTACTTGAATGTCAACGCAGTCAACATGGACACAGTTTCAAGTGCACCGCATCCCCTCGCATCGCTCGCTGCGCTCGCAATGCGTCGGGCACACTATTTTATTCTCCAACCACGACCTAGTGGATGGTAGGGCATGAAATACCGCCTGTCGGCACATGTCGGCTCAAAAAACTGTGACAAACCCCATGTTGACCTTTTGACTGTCGTCCTAGACATTGTCGAACTAATGACCTGTCAAACTAATGACCTGTCAAACTAATGACCTTTCTACCTAGAACCATGTCGACCTTTTCCTATGCCGACCTTTTCCCATGATAATGACTGTCGACCATCATGCTGTAGACCAAATGACCGCATCCCGAAATTTCTGACAGCAGTCCCCATGGAGGCGGAGCCTGTTGTGGGGGTGGGGTCTGCTGAAGGGGTGGGATCCCTTGTCGTAGGGCCTGATTGTGAGTTGGGCACAGTTGCAGCCATCCTGGTGACTTTCTGCAGTTGTGTCTGCAACTATATTCTAATTCCACTACAATGCCCTTCCCTGGTTTCATGGGCGGATTGGGAATCTAAAGTGGCCCTGGCAATTTAAAGTGTGCCATTTACACGCCCACATTGCCAGCTAGTCACTTTCTACCCTCTAACGCACCCACACCAGCATGCCGCCCTCTATACATTAACACACCTACACCACCCAGTCTGTCACCCGTTATCCTCTCCCAGTCACAGGCGGCCCACAGGCGCGTGATCCCACTGGGAATCTTCCCTCTGACAGCTATTGCCAAACCACCCCTGGGTATAGGAAATGCAAAGATCTGCTAGTGGCATACACTAGTGTTTAGAACAATGCAACACTGAGAGTGATCAGACCGACAGGTTTTCCAGGCTCCATTCATGCTCAGCCCACTTATGCTACACTAGGAATGCCAATGCTGGAGTATATATTTCAATCCCAGATTTTGCGATTGAAAATTGCTCAATCCCAGGATTGGCCTTCCTCATGCGCTCTGCGCAGCGCGACCACTGACCATGTTGCGCTGCGCAGAGCTGCACGCTGGGGTCAGGTAGAGCTGGGTAGCAATTGAAATTCCCAGAAATCTTAGGGCCAAATCCCGGGATCCCGCCGATCCCAGGATTAGCCGCCCTAAGCTCCATGAATATGGACACATGCAAAATATAAATTTGCAGGACAGTAAACTGAAAGTAGATTCCAAAGGTGCTGAGCGGCCATATTTACACACACATTTCCTACTTATAGCGGGTTTTCTCATTTCCTGCTTATAGTTTGATCTTCTCACAAAATAACTTGTTTTTAGAGAGCACTTAGGAGGAGCCACCAATCAGGAATCATATTACCGATGTATCTCATAACTCTCACCTCCTTACATTGCACAGCGGACGATGCTCTCACGCCAGGTCTCATGCAACTCGGGTGTCTTTTCCCCATGAATAAGTGTTCTAAGCATAATACGATGCGACTAGAACGCACCACAAGATAGTGCTGATTAATTTAATATGGATCACTTGTATATCTGAGTGTGACTGAGGGCCTGATTCAGAGATGATGCTGCTAATGTAGCTTTAAGTGTGATCTTCTCCGCAACGCAACAGCTGATATCAGCAGGTGAAGCTGCCGTCCAGAAACAAAATGAGACGCCCACCAGAGCTACTGCAACACATTTGCAATAGCATACACATACAGAGGCAGAACTCTGGGAGGCAATGAAATCATCTGCCGGCGGGCTCCTGCTCCCAAGGGGGCACCTCCCCTTCCCTGCAGGTTTAAATCTGTTAATTGAAAGCCAACGATATCACTTCTGTGGCTGAGATCTGAGAAATATGTGTTTTCTCTCTCTCTTTCAGACATATATAGGGAGCGATATAGATATATATTGAACACATACTGTGTATATTTCAGAACAGACATATATTAGATTTTGGGAGAGGGGGAGCAGGCACAATATATATCTTGCCTCTGGGCAACTGGAGCGACCTTACGCTACTGTACTCATACACAGCCTTTACACTAGAACGGGAACCATGGGCGTAACTACCATTGGTGCAGGGGGTGCAGCTGCTATGGGGCCCAGAGCTGAGAGGGGCCCATTTTGCCTGTCAAAGTTACATGTGCTGTATATATTTTTCAGCATTAGGTGATAAAAAAGGGGCCCTTACAAACTTTTGCTATGGGGCCCACATGTATCTAGTTACGCCACTGACGGGAACCATTAACTGCTCAAGTAAGACGCAGCCTAAGTCATGAAAACGCCATGTATTCATACACTAGGGCTAGCAGCTGACATCAGACACATGCCCCGAAATTGCCCATGACACACCTGCATTTTTACACCCACTCTCCGCTAACACAAAGGACCAAATGTAATAAGGTGTGAGAAGCAGAAAGAGAGAGATTTTGGCAACGTTTTCCCTTTTTTTTTTTAAACAGCAGTCAGGTACATGGCAAAAGCAACCTGGTGTTGCAGTGTAAATGATTGCCGCTTTAAAAAAAGGAAAACTCTCCCAAAATGCCTCACTTTATGATTCTCACATGTTATTACATTTGGCCCCATATTACCATCCCTAAATGGTTACTTTGTGTCAACCACTGTTCAGGGGCATCCTTATGTGGGTAAATGGTACCTCCCAACTTTCACGAGGGCCGAGACGGTATGTTTGAGTGTGCCTGCAGCGCGGCCGAAATGTCAGGGGCATGGCCTATCGGGAAGGGCGTGTGGTCTAAACTTCTGATGCTCCCACGAGGCCACACCACCGCTGTGGGGGCACCATGCGCCATCCCCCTGACTGCCTCCACTCCCCATGGGAACACCTCGGTCGTCCGCAAGTCTTCAAACGCGTCCACACAGCGGCCCTGCACATGCGTTTATTAGCATATACGCATGCGCAGAGCCAAAACTTCGGTTCACGGTGCGAATATGCCGGGGACCGATCGAATCTGAATCAGGCCCACAGTCTCACAGGACCTGGAGTGCTGAGAAGGGCTGTTTGGCACGACTGTAGCAAAGATACATGAGGACACATCTGTGTGTGTGTGTGTGTGTATAACACATAGCCAATATTAATCTCTACATTATTATTAACATGTTTTATTAATTTCCATTGCCTTGTGAATTAAATAAGGTACTTGCGAAAGCTGTTTTAAATAGGACCCAACTAAACTAAACTATTAAGTGAATTTGCCAAGAAACTAGTCAGATCTTTCCCAGCCTCCGTCTCTGATTCATGTCATAACAAACAATGGCAAGATTCTACTTTCTGACCCAACTGTTATACATTCTATCGCACGGTTGGTTACACATAAGTTCTGTATGTCAACCATATTTTAGCATAAAAAAATAACAACAATGGTTTTTGCAAATCAGCTTATTTGCAATTGGGGATTTAATTTTAAAAAGTATAATATTAGTGGCAGTGTCCTGTAAACCCTTTTTTGGCATTAAGAGGCTTGTTATGCAAGACTTCGCCAGCATCTAAGCTTATTAAGAGTTTTCTCCTTATTAAAGCACAGAACAAGGTTCTGCCACTAACTGATGTTTTCTATTAATCACTTTTGAATTTTGCTTGGTTGCGAGTTATTTCGAGAACCTAACAACGGCCGTGAGTGACAGAATTGGGTGACAGCAAAAACGGCGCTTCTCGTATTTGCAAAACTCAGCGGCAAAAATTCTAATGTTATTCAATAACATATTTTCGGCACATTTTCAGCCGCGCGTTCTCATGTAGAATTAGGGAGTTTGGAAATATTATTACCTGAGCCATTTGTCTTTCAAGCTTTGATCTTGGTAAATCATCGAAATAATTCTCATTTCTTCTCCGCCGTCCATCTCCTTGCATCATAATGTGGGAAAAATCGAGTGATCCACCAGTCGGATACAGCTTTGCGGATTCAGTGACTGAAATGCAGAAAATTGTATATTAATCATATGAAACCAGTGCAAGACTCATATAATATTCTCCCGACTTCCAGATGTGCAGAAGTCATCTGCAAACACGACGATTACACATGGCTCCTGTATATATTACTACCACGTGCTGCCAATTAGAGAACATTTCTGAGCTGCATTTTATTCCACTTAATAAACTCTCCTGTTCTATGTTACCCTGTATATAACAGTCAGTGTAAGCATTGTTGTCACACAAGCACAGAACGGATGCATCACGCAGAGGCTGCAGGCAACGCTTGTAACACACAGAAGTACACAGGTTAAAAAGCCTTCACCGAATGCCATGTGATGAAAAGTATAGCATGATGGGAAAAAAATGATTATTATTATTACAGTCAGTGGCGTAAGTTCATCCAAGTTGCCCCCCCCCCCCCCCCCCCCTCACACACACACACCCTCTATATACAGATGTAGCGCCGCTCATCCAGCGGGGCCCACCAGAACGCTACATCTGACTGGTACGAGTAAACATTCCACACGCACGCGTGTCCCAGTTTCCCGTTGGCGTGGGACGGGGACCCTACCCGTCTCCACTTCAGGGAGACGGGCAAGGTTAGGGGGGGAGCAGTGAGGTGGGGGAATGAGGCGGGGACCGGCGGAGAGGCGGCGTTGCGGTGGGGGGAGCTCCGTTGTAAGGATATACTACCAACCAATGAGCTCCTATAATTGTTCAAACAAAAGGGTTCCAGCCATTTAAATCTCGTTGCTAACTGGTGCCGATCAACTCATAGAGGCCCCCATACACTTTTACCATTGGTCACTTTTTTTCCCGGATTCCGACACATCGGGCTGAGAAAATCGTGTGAAAAGTGGTTAAAACGTATATGTGCCTAACCTCCGAATCCAATCTGGTGCACAGGGGCCCTGCATCAGAGCAAGTGACCGCAAGGGCTGCATGTAGTATTTTTTGGATCCGGCAGCCCTTGCTGGGATCACATGTGATATAAAAAGACTGCATATGATATAATGAGGGAAATTTACTAAGAGGTATATTCTAATTGACATGTGATGTTGCTATGGGCAACCAATCAGATCCTGTCTACTATCTTCTAGAGGGTGCTAAATAAATAATAAGCAGCTTCTGATTGGTTGCCCATAGCAACATCACATGTGAAGTAGAATACACATCTTAGTAAATTTCCCCCAATGTATGCAATCCTGCTGCCTCCCCGGTTGGCCAGTTGGCGGGGTATCGCATGCGATAGAGGCATGTGATACCTCGCAGTAATGTATGGGCACCTTAACTGTCATGTACTGTATTTGAGAAATTATTTGAAAATAATCAAAAGTTGGGAGTTTTAAATAACTAAAACTGACAGAAACAGAGGATTTCACAGCAGATAAGAACCATTTAGCAAATCTAGTCTGATCCTTTTTGTATACTTTAGGTAACCCTATTGGGCCTTCCTCATTGCTCTGTTAAATTGCTTCACTGCCTGAAATCCCTTTCCTCATCAGTAGTTTCCATTATAGTACCCTTTATACTATATTTAGCCTTTGGGTTTTTGAAACGCAAGGGAAAGATTTAGCATTTTCTAGCATTAAACTGTTGCTGCCACGTTCTTGACTATTCCTCAAACCTACATAGATCATCAATCATTTTACCCCTCTTGGTGTGTCTACCCTGTTGCATATCTTTGTGTAATCTGCAAAAAAGATGTATTTTTCTTGCGATACCATTTGTAATGTCACCAACAAAGATATTAAAGAGCACAGGTCCAAGCACAGATCCATGGGTTATTCAACTGGGAAAATTTCCCTCCTAAAGGCCCCCATACACTATGCGATTTCGGACCGATTTCACCCGATTTCAGGCGTTCCCGTGCGCATCGGATTGGATCAGGGGGTCGGACCTGCTGAACATAAGATATATCGGGATCTGACCCATCATGGGCACATCATGGGTGCTTTTTAGCACCCACAATGTTTCAGATCTGATATACCTATATGTAGAACCCGGGGTACCTCGGCTATCCTCCAACCCCGTGTAGTAGCAGCAGCCGGAGCACATCACAGGAAGGGGTAGGTAAGAGGTAGAGAAGAGGGCTCCCTTGCTGCTGGATGACAGCACAGGCAGCAGAGCCCCCCCCCCCCCCCCCCTTCTTCCCTGCTGGGCAGCAGAGCCCGACCTCCCTTCCCCTGCTGCTGGAGGTCAGTGGTGGCCAATCCGCTCCCCCATCCATATATATTATATATATTAGTCCGTGGTGCATCACTCCATTAAAGGGAGCAAAATGTTAATAACAGACAAAACAGTTCCCTCCAGATGACACTATGTATAGTTCGAAGGGGGGTGGCGGCACTGTACAAAAAGACACCAGGCATGGAGCATAAGCCAACGTTTCAAATCAAACCTCTCTGATATAAATACCTGAGTGAGTTGGTCGTGTCTCCCGCTGCGCCACCATGCCTGGTGTCTTTTTGTACAAGTGACGACCCTCCCACCCTTTTCTATTTCCTAACCTAGGTTATTAGCATAGTAATGGCCATTAGTATGGGCTTGTCCACCGCATCCAGGTTACCTCAATAGGACAAGTCCCTAACACTACTCTGGGACAGGTCCAGGGCACAGGGCCCCCCAGGCCAGCCCAGCAGAACCACCCCATGGCATCACATTAGTGTGAAATTAATTTATTATTTATTATTACTTCTTACCTAGGTAAGTCCTATCACATATAATTTCCCCTATCCCTTTTACTATCACTTTAATTTTAGATACAGTATTCAACACCTATGGCCTTCACCCATGTCATATTAATCAAATTGTCAAAAAACATCAAAAAAGATTTGTGTAGCATAATCTCCTGCCAATAAATCTATGCTGTTTGCAAATTTGGACATTTTTTTATTTAAGATATTCCACAACTCTTAATTTTAATCGTGTTATCATTACTTTTCCTACTACTGATGTAAGGCATACTTTGTCTGTAGCTACATGCTTCTTGCTTCCACTTTTGTGCAGTGGTACAACATTTGCTTTTTTTTCAGTTGTCTAGAATTGCTTTTGTAGCTAGTGACTTGTTAAATATTTCTATTCTATTACCAGTGCATCTTTACACTCTTTTAGTATCAAATCTGATCCCACTGGTTTCTCCACTTCTCAGTTATGAGAGTTTTGTTAAGACCTTCCACACTGTAAATGTACTTTTATCTACCTCATTTTTATGACTGTCATTGCAACTTAACTGTGGTCCCTTCCCCTCTATAATTATTAGGATCATCTACTATTGTTTTGTTTTGTTCAACCAAACTCTCACTAATACCATTTCATATTGTACATAAACCTGGTTCACACCCGGCATTTGATTTTCTAGTTCATTATTATATACTAAAAAAAGTTCTGCTCCCTCAACCCACTGACTGCGCCACTGTCTCCTCCACTTATGCCTTTGCACCTGATCACCTTATTAACTTCCTTCAATCTGCCAAGTTACTATACACCTGTTAGTCATTATTATTGTCTGCTTTCTTATCCTGGTGCTTTTCGTAACCCCTTTGATACAAAAATATGTTGTTTTTAGTTCTGCACTTATTTAAGTGTCGCCAACACTCCTGTACTCCTTCCAAGTTTTTCCAATCTTCTAATGACAATGTCTTGATAGTTAGGAGCTGATATTTTGTCTCATCTCTACTTCCCCACTCTCCAAGCTTAGAGAAAAATTCCCCATAGCATTCTTGCTTTTAGTCACAAATTTCAGGGTGGCAAATGGGAGTGGCTTCCATATTTGGGTGCGGTTTATGAATGTATAAGCTGTCCAAAAAATATAAAAAGTGCCTTGCAGTGAATAAATGAAATAAATAAGTATGAGTGGTAACTGTAAAATAAACAAGGGTTAAAAATAATGTTTGCACCCTTTTGGGGAAAAGGTTAGAGTCCGGTGTTTCTTACCGTAACTGTTCCTGAATTGTTCCGTTTGGCTGGGGAGCCGGGATTAGTGATGCAAACGTCAGTGCCAACTGGCTAATATCTAGCCAGTTGGCAGTGGCTAAATATTAGCCATGCCACAGCTTATACATTCTAATATATATACATTCTAATATATAAGCTGTGGCATGGGCAAGTTGGTGAATGTTAATTATGTTGAAGTTAGAATGTGCATACGCCATGATGTTTCCTATAGGGAGGCTTTAATCTGTAAACAAGATGGCTGTCAAACCTAGTAATGCACCTGAACACTTTTCACTGTGCTAGCGCAGCACATTAGGACAGGGACATCTTCCAAATATCTCCAGGACATACCCTGTGTTTTCCATATCCACCCTGCCGCACCAGATGCCGCTACAGAACCTGGTAGTGGTTGCATCCAAACCGCTACAAAGCATGATACCACTTGTATCCACACCGCTACCTAGGTACAGTGATCTGTACACGCCACACTGCAGATTATCCACTCCAAACTTGCAACCAGTGTATACGGTATCTGGATAACTGGCAGAAAATGTCTAGGTCGACAGTCAATAGGTTGGTAACACATGGTCGGCATGGTAAAAAGGATGGCACACACATTAATTTGCCATGGTAATGGGCGACACATGGAAAAAATTGACATGGGTATTCACAATTTTTTGGGGCTTTTTTCATACTTTACCAAAAACATGGACTTTGACTAGGTGTGGGGCAAATGCAAACCGATGACAATAATGTTGGCTTTTACCAACGTATATATGGTGTCGGGGAAGCCCTCTTAACTAAATATTCACATGGGAAAAGGGGGGGGGGGCGCAAATACAGTAGGGAGCCTTAATTGACAAATTATTTCTGCTATTAATTATTTTCGGAAATAACTCTTCTTCTGCAGAATTACTAAGGCATAGAAATATGGTTGGCTTATTACCACCTGTATCCACATGCATGGCAATACATACAATATGATATTATATTCTCCTGTTTAAATTCTCTGCATGGCGAGAACGTGACCAAACGGATATGCTGTCATTTTTTACGTTTTCTTTTTGTTTTCTGTTTTTTTTTTATCCCACAATAGTCTGGCTAATTAAACAAGCGAGCAGTAATTATGCAAACAGCGTAACACAGAGATCTAATTTAGAAGAGTGCGGATGATCTTGTATCATTCTTATTAGATTTAACGCGACCACTTCATAAATCATGACATTCACCTGGAAGGCAGAACACTAACAGAATGCATCTGTATTGTTATCGGATCAGACAGATACAACAAAGAGCGATTTAACAATGGCTGAATAACTGCATTTTTTTGTCAAAAATCCCCTCTGGAAAATACATCTACATCTGGAAAATATCATCAACAAACAGCAGATGAATGGAACGTTGTTACCATAATGTAAGGAACAAACACAAGCTTATATTCCTACATCAGGGGAATCCTTGCTGATTCCTGAGCACGACATCATAGCTACTAGCATTGCACATTTCCAGGGGCTGTAAGTGGCTGATTCAATTAGCTGCAGGTTCCGTTGTGGTGGGTCAAACAAAATGTAGCCGTGACTTTTGGTATTCAATTAGAAAATCCGCATTAAATCCCAATTGGATTTTATTTTGCCGTTCCCGAGTAGGTGAAACATAGGGAAAATATATGAAGGCAAAAATTTTGCTATGTTCACACCATTCCCAATAAATAACCCTGCAGAGGAGGCATTTAAATAAGATAATTTGGGCAGTAAATGCAATTTTTATGTGAATTTGGGCAAAAAGCTCACAAATGGGATAAATTATGTGGGATGTGTTTTGGGGTATTTTATACAGGGAAAACAGTTTTTGAACTGGCAGATGTGAGATGCATGTTTATTCCCCAATATTTTGGAAACAATTAAAAATGATTAAAATACAATTAAAAATGATATTACTGTACATAGTGTTCACACCAGACTGGGGACAGGGCGCTGTGGTACGAACGGACGAACTTACGCTACTAGAATCACATTCATCATGTCAGAAGTCAAAGCAGACAGAAGTCCCTTTCCCCCAGTAAACTAATAAACTCACAATTCAATTTATATTATATACATTCTTGCCTGCTTTTATTGCCACCTCACGTCGAGGCAACACGTCGGGGGACGGGGACAAGGCTGAAATCACTAGGCCCACCATACCCCCAAAAACGACATGATTCGTGGGCCCGTGAAGAGCGGGCGGGGCTTAAATGGTCCAAAATGCAGCTACTTGCATCATTTTAGCACCACCCCCTCTCCGCGCACCCATGAATTCCAGTAATTGAATCAGCGGGGAGGAAAGCCTGATTATATATCATCTGTAATGCAATAATGTGACTTGAACTCAGGGCTCCTTTTGCCACCCACAACAGAGTACAAGGAGGAGGGGGCAGAAAAGTAGGAAAGTATGCATCAAGGGAAAGTATGGAGGTGAGGTCTTAGAAGCTCCAAAGCAGGCACTTGCATTAAGTACAACAAGGATCCTCATAGACATCCTTGATTTAGTGATAGGCAGTCTTGGTGTTGCCCCCAAGATCATGGCGCCCTAGGCAGCTGCCTAATGGTAGCGGGGGCGTAGCATGGGCGGATTCGGTGGAGCACGTGCTCCAGGTGCCGAAAGATCATATGGCGCCGGAGCCGTGCTCCACAAACTCTGCCACCTGCCCAGTTCGCCCGCACGCCCAGCTGAGTGGTGTAACTACCGTAGGGGTGGGCTGCTATGGGGCCCAAGCTGCTCCAAGGGCCCTCTGCTCCCCCTGCACCAAGTCACCAGCTGCCTCCAAGCTCTCCTTCACCCAGCGTGCTTCCTGGATCTGCGTTTCAGCTATCAAAATCACTCCCCCCGGGAGCACTTCCGCAATTTGCGTTCCGCAGCCCGGAGGGAACCTGTGTGCTGTCTGTCCAGAGCTATGGCAGGGTTGTGCGGCATTGTTTGCAGAGGATAGGAGGGGAGCAGAGGAGAGGAAGAGAATGGAGCAGAGGCGAGGAAGAGAATGAGGAGGTCACGGCTGGAGATCGCTGGAGCCTGTGAGCAAGGGTCCCAGGGAGAGATTCCTTCAATATGGCTGACAAGCCAGCGGCCACCTTCCACACAGGTGATCCAGAAAGTCCTGCTGAGCTGAGGGATATGAAACCATCTGCATCTGCCTGGGAACATCATCTACCCTGCAGTATGCAAGTGTATATATGATGGTGATGGTGTGCGTGTATATCCTGTTCTTTGTAAATGTTTGTATATCAGTGTGCTAGGGGGTTAGAGATAAAGTCATTTATGTATGTACAAGGCACTGCTAAGTGCTACGTGTGTATCAGCACGCTGCTGGAATTTTCCAGGGCTGCTTTTCTATTCCAATCTACCCTCTGTATCCATCTATGCCCCATATTATTTTCTGCCCATCTATGCAAGCCTGCCGTCTCTGCCCCCCTCTCCACCCTCCATCTCTGCCCCCTCCTCCCTACCCTCCATCTCTGCCCCATTCCACTCACTGTCTTTGCCCCCTCCCACCTATGCCCCCTCCCACTCACCATCTATGCCCCCCTTTACCCCACCTGCCCATCTATGCCCACCGCCACCTGTCTATGCACCCATATGATTATTTGTCCATCTGTTTATCAGTCTATGCCCCCTCCCCCCACCTGTTCATCTATGCAACCATTGGTGTTGTGTCTGTCTGTCCATGTTCCCTCCATCTATCTATACCCACATATTTTGCCCACTCCCTCTCTCTCTAACTCTCTCTTGCTCCTCTCTCTCCCTGACAATGTCTCTCCGTCTCTCTCAATCTGCCTCTGACACCATCTCTCACTCCTTGACACTCTCACACTAACAATCTATTATCTCCCCCTCTCCCCCTCTCACTGACACCCCCTTTCTCTCTTTCCCTTTCAGACACTCTCTCACACTCATGCTTGCACCCCTCTCTTTCTCCTCTTATCACCTCTGTAGGTAAGGGGCACTTACAGTATTTGTCAAATGTGTAACGTGCATTACGGTTTGTTATATAATATGTAATGCGCATCATGCTTGGCCTTATATGTAATTGGCATTACGGCATGTAGCTTTATGTGTAATGGGTATTACGAACTTTGCTAAAATGTGCAATGGGCATTACGGTGTGTGGTATAATGTTAGGCCATGCCCCCTTTTTTGCCATGCAAGAGCCCCACCTGCTACAAATTGGGGGGGCACAAAACATGTCCTTGCTCCGGGCAGCGTGACCGGCCCTACTTGTACTATGCATCGACAGCATAATTGATACCTTACCTCCCAGTATATATTTGGATTGTGGGAGGAAAGTGGATAACCCATACAAGCACAGGGGCAGTACAAGTCATGTTACCCATAATATTACACATAACATGTGAGTTCCGTGTGACTCAGTAGTGCTGAGTATCTTTGTATGTGTCTGTAACGATCAGATCAGGTGATCGATCAAATTAACGTATGCCTCCTGTTATGATTATCTGTCCGGTGAATGTATGTCTGATATTGGTGTAATAGTTATGTCTCCTGTAAGTATTGGAATCAGGACATGTCTTGTATGTAAACTGTAGGTGACCCTGGTCTAAGTTTGAGGCCTGTATTTCCTCAGTGTGACATCTGTGGACTCCTCCGGAGTCAGGATGTAAGATAAGATCTGAGCCCCTCATAAAAACCATGGTCCAGAAGAAGAGGTTAGAGTTTGTCCCCTTCCTTAACATCTCTTATCAGTGGGTCTGCTATGCAAGGAAAGAGGATCAATCACTTTGAAAACAGCAGACTGTACATTGCCAGGGACCTTCCACACTCCTTCAGCATGGAAAGAGTGGAATCCCAAGGGTGGGAGGGATGAGGGAGTCTGCAAGGTATAACTAAGACCCTTCTCCCTATAGTCAGAGTCACTACCTGGGGGTCTAGCAAAACAGGCTGTAGGCGACGAGAGATTTCTTGTGGAGGACCCCCCCACGTCAGGATCTGTATTTAAGTGTAAGATAGGTTCTGTCTTTTTTCCCTTTTTATTTTTGAAATTGCATTTAAAAAAATCGTTGTGTGTACTTTTAAAATCACTGTAAAATCTTGTAACTATTTTGTCTAAAGCTCTGTAGTATTTCTAGGAATAAATAATACATATTCTCAGTCCTGGTTCTGTGTTCTTAAGACTCATTAGCCTCATAAGAGAAAGGCTGGAAAACGTTACCATTGTTATCTTGTATTGTGTGGTCAGGGGCGAGCCAAGCCGCCCCTTGCGCAGTTTCAGGCGCTAAAATCAGGTTTTGGCTGGTGGCAGTGTACCTCAAGGAAAGGACCCGAGTGTCCTGAGTGAACCCCAGTCACGGCCGGCGCTGCTCAGATTGACGTATCGGAGCAGGCGACCGGTGGGTCCGTGACATTTGGTGGCAAGCGGTGGGGTGGAGAATTCATTTTTCTCTTTAAGAACTGAGTGTGGGTAGAATTTTGTGAGAAATACCCACATCACCAGAATCAGAACTCAGAGCTTTACTATAGTTTTAAAAGTCACACAGTGGATGCAATTTCTGTTCCCTCCCTTCTCTTGTTTTTCTTTCCTATCATTTTATTTGACAAGTGTGAGACTCAGGATGGCTGATTACCAGCAGATGAGGAGAGATGACCTGGCGGTCGTGTGTGTGCAGAGGAATATCCCTTGGTCTGGCCAGAGTAGAAAACGTATGATTCAGGCACTAGTGGATGCCGATCGGACTCTAGCTGCTGGAGGAAACCAGTCCATGGACAATCCTACCCCAGGGGCTCCGTCAGCACTGGACAGTACAAACGATTCCGCGCCAGGGTCAAACACTTCTGCTGGACCCAGCAAGTCTACACTGCAGAGCGACCTTCTAGCTGCTAGCAGGCAATTGAAGGATGTGAACCCCGTATTCGCTTTGCAGCTGGTGCAGTTCTGCCAAGGCATTGTCGACAGAGAGGCTGCGGAGCGCAAAGCCATTGTCGACAGAGAGGCTGCGGAGCGCAAAGCCATTGTCGACAGAGAGGCTGCGGAGTGCAAAGCCAGACGAGAGGCTGAGGAGCGCAAAGCCGTACGAGAGGCTGCAGAGCGTCATGCCGAGCGTGAGTACCAGTTGGAACTGGTGAGGCTCAGGGGGCTGATCGCTGTTGGTGAACCAGTGGAGGATGATACAGGGCATCATGATGGCGAACCTTTACGTGAGACTTTATCTGCCGTGGCTACTGAGTTAGCAGGAGATGGGCTTCGTACTGAACTTTTACTGTCTGCGGAAGTAAATAATGTGTTGGATCATGGTGTGGACTCTGTTATCAATCATGGGGAGCCTAACAAGGGACAGAGGTCCCAAATGACCGCTGACGCGAATTTCACCGGACCGCGTCATGCACAGTTCCCTGTCTTGGAAGCAGACAGAGGAAGCCAAGTGAGTGTCAGCTTGGTTGTGAGTAATGAGCTGGCCCTGGACACTACAGCCGATGCTCAGAGAGCTGACATCTCTGCTAGCACCAGGGAGACTGTAGGATGTGTGGCAGTCAGGGAGACTGCAGAGTACCAATCCCCTACAGCACCAGAAGAGCCCAGTGGGTATATTGACCCAGTGGAGGATGATGATGTGTTTACCCTACTGAGCACAGAGGAACTAACGGAAGAATGCCAGCTGCAAGGTATCTCCTGCCACAACCATACTCGTGGGGAGATGATCATGCAGCTCATCCAGGCCAGTTATGATGAGTGCAATGCCTTCAGCCAGTATCGTGCAGCATTTCGTTTCTGGGGTCCATCCGCGTCTCCTTGGGTGCTGCTGAGAGAACTGGGACAATGTTACAAATTTGCGCAGCAGGAGGTCGATGCTTGGAGAAAGCTGGATACCCCATTTTGGGGGGATCAGTGCCGCCGGATAGGTGTGGAGTGGCGTCGCCTAGAACAGCTGTTGCTACCAGCTCTGGAAGCAGAGTTCCAGTTTAAACGGTTGGGAGAAGCAGAATCTGAGGATGTCAGCAGCTTGCTCTCACCAGGGGTGCCCCACCAGGGCAAGGTGCCTCTGCCTACTACAGCAATCGGTGTGGAACCTGTTCCAGAGACCTCACATCACAAGGTCCAGTTTAAACTGCTGGAAGATGTGAGCAGCATGTTCCCTCCCGTTGCTCCAGATTTGTTGCCGGAAGCGGCTGGCTGCATAGTGAAAGTATGCAGGGGAGAGACTATGTCGGAAATAGGAATGGGACTTTCTGACTGTATGCACACAAGTATGTGTGGGACTACTGATGTGGGACTTTTATTAACTCCACACATATCTGTCGCTAACCCTTCTGAACCATATGATGCATCTCAGGTAGTATGTAACCATGCTGAACATTGCAATGTTGTTATTTTGTGTGAAGCCCCTGGGATGATCTGCGATAGTGCCGTACCTTCGGTACAGGTGGAGGGTGAGTTAGAGACAGGTATAGTGGGTAATCCTTGCCAGTTTGTGGGGTTAAATGAATGCCCTAATCTAGTTGGGAATGAGACACCCTCACTCACCAGTGGTAGGAGTGCTGATGGTGATGTCATTAAGGTTGCTGTGCTAGAAGTTAACCCTGTTCCTCCAGTGATGTCTGGTTGTGACATCGGGCATGGGGTCGCTAACTGCACAAATGGGACCGATCTGAGTTGGTTGCAGGCAGCGCATGTACCTGCCAATAAGTTAGTGGTGACAACATGCTCAGATAACGTCATTCCTGCTCAGAGACAATGGGATCCAGATATAGCGGGTTTGCCACGGTGCAATTGTAAGCCAGCAGGATGGGCCCCATGTGTTGTGGAAGATGCACAGGCTAATTTGCAGGTATTGCAGGATGTCTCCCCAGGTTATGATATTGATGTTACTGTTGATAATGTGATGTCTTGCGCTACTGTGGGAAAAGTGGTACCAGGTATAATAAGTGACCCGGTGGGTCCTGTGTGCACTGTAGACCTGTCAGATAGGGAGAGAGTGTCCCTTACTGCAGCTTTCCCCCCAAACCCCCCTCCTTACTGTAGCCACACCAACACAGATACAGGAACACAGCAGGGGTTACCTCCAGACACTGAGAACTCTCCAGAGAGTGCATTTTTCCAGCATCACTGGATAACGGATGCCTCTCCTGAGAACCTCAGTGGCACCACCCCAGCCACAGAACCTGCGGGTCTGGGAGGGAAGGTCAGGCTCAGGAAGGTGTCCTGGACGGCCATGGAAAGCTTGGCTTTCCACGCAGAACTGAGAATCAACCCTGCACAGGCTGCCCCATACCGGGGAAGTGGGAAAGATACCCCTGGGTACAGTGAGAGGGTTGTTTCAGGAATAGAGCCAGTGGCTAGTAGGGAAGCTGCTGTGTGTAACCAGAAGGGTGGGAGGGCCCGCGAAGCACAGGTAAACTCAGCTCCATTAACCTCAGAAAAGCTGAGCTGGGATGTTCCCAAGACAGGGGACAATGACCTGCTGGTATTCCCCCTTGCAGAAACGTGCCCCCCTTCACAATTCACACACACAGACAAAGAGGGAGAATCTCCTCACAAAAGGATGAGGTGTGAGGTGTTGAGTGAGTGGACCTTCCCCCCAGTGAAGGGGAGGGGGGGTCAGTCAGCTCAGGAGAGGTGCTGGGAAGACATGTTTAAGTCTGTATATAGTGCTGGGAGAATGCCCCACACCTGTGGTATAGTTAAACGTGCCGAGTTACGAGTCCCAGGGGGATGGCCGTTTGGGGTGTGGCGGAATGGTCTGGTACTGATCTCAGTGAGTAAGGCCAAACTGCCAGCTGCAGGGGAGAATCCGTGCCCAGGAGTCCGACGCACAGCTGTGGTGGGCTGTGTCAATATCAGCCGGGATGGACACAGCTCCCACTATATCAGTGTGCTCACAGACTATGGGTTCGAGGACACCTGTGTGCTTTTAGTTTGCCATCTCCTGCGAGAGGGACAGGGACTATGCCCATTGCCCACCCTAGCCACGGCTATGGCGTCAGGTGGTGCCAGGACAGACGTCAAGTATAGTGAAGTGTTAGTACAGATCCCGCAGAATCAGTGGCAGTCTGTCTCAGCACAGAGACCACTGCTACCTGTCCAGGTGATGTAGTGAATAGCGCACTGAGGAGATGGTGACGTGGGTCACCACCTCTGTGCGCCATTTTAAAAGGGGGAGGTGTAACGATCAGATCAGGTGATCGATCAAATTAACGTATGCCTCCTGTTATGATTATCTGTCCGGTGAATGTATGTCTGATATTGGTGTAATAGTTATGTCTCCTGTAAGTATTGGAATCAGGACATGTCTTGTATGTAAACTGTAGGTGACCC